>NW_027332623.1:0-173212 GCF_002575655.3 Aegilops tauschii subsp. strangulata
CATTAACTCTCAACCCTTTGTGACATAATTTGCTATTTTTAATGCATTTACTGATTAGTTTTGAGCTAAATGGCCCTGAAATTGAAAAGCTCTACAAATGAACTCTGAAAGGTTGAAACTTGGCATGGTATCATCGTTTCACCCGCATAGCATGTGCAAAAAAGTAGAGAGGGTCACCGCAAAAACTGGATGCACTTCATGTGCAAACTGGACAATCTCTTTCGAAGTATCAGGATTTTAGACGAAAACTCATCTGTTACACCGGCAATTCAACATTTTAATAACTTATTACAACTCCGGATGTTTTTTGCATCCAGCATGCAACATTCAAAGCCACATCATCAACTGTCAACCCTTTGTGACATAATTTGCTATTTTTAATGCATTTACTGATTTGTTTTGATCTAAATGGCCCTAAAATTGAAAAGCTCTATAAATGAACTCTGAAAAGGTTGAAATTTGGCATGGTATCATCATTTCACCCGCATAGCATGTGCAAAAAAGTAGAGAGGGTCATGGTAAAAACTGGATGCACCTCGTGTACAAACTGGACAATCTCTTTCGAAGTATCAGGGTTTCGGACGAAAACTCATGTGTTAGACCGGCAATTCAAAATTTTAATAACTTATTACAACTCTGGACGTCTTTTGCATTCAGCATGCAACATTCAAAGCCACGTCATCAACTTTCAAACCTTTGTGACATAATTTTCTATTATTAATGCATTTACTGATTTGTTTTGAGCTAAATGGCCCTGAAATTGAAAAGCTCTACAAATGAACTCTGAAAAGGTTGAAACTTGGCATGGTATCATCATTTGGCCCGCATAGCATGTGCAAAAAAGTAGAGAGGGTCACGGCAAAAACTGGATGCACTTCGTGTACAAACTGGACAATCTCTTTCGAAGTATCAGGCTTTTGGACGAAAACTCATCTGTTAGACCGGCAATTCAAAATTTTAATAACTTATTACAACTCTGGACGTCTTTTGCATTCAGCATGCACCATTCAAAGCCACATCATCAACTTTCAACCCTTTGTGACATAATTTTCTATTTTCAATGCATTTACTGATTTGTTTTGAGCTAAATGGCCCTGAAATTGAAAAGCTCTACAAATGAACTCTGAAAAGGTTGAAACTTGGCATGGTATTATCATTTCACCCGCATAGCATGTGCAAAAAAGTAGAGAGGGTCACGGCAAAAACTAGATGCACTTCGTGTACAAACAAGACAATCTCTTTCGAAGTATCAGGGTTTCGGTCGAAAACTCATCTGTTACACCGGCAATTCAAAATTTAATAACTTATTGCAACTCTGGACGTTTTTTGCATTCACCATGCACCATTCAAAGCCACGTCATCAACTTTCAACCCTTTGTGACGTAATTTGCTATTTTCCATGCATTTACTGATTTGTTTTGAGCTAAATGGCCCTGCAATTGAAAAGCTCTACAAATGAACTCTGAAAAGGTTGAAACTTGGCATGGTATCATCATTTCACCCGCATAGCATGTGCAAAAAAGTAGAGAGGGTCACCGCAAAAACTGGATGCACTTCGTGTGTAAACTGGACAATCTCTTTCGAAGTATCTGGGTTTCAAACGAAAACTCATCTGTTACACCGGCAATTCAAAATTTTAATAACTTATTACAACTCCGGATGTTTTTTGCATCCAGCATGCGACATTCAAATCCACGTCATCAAATTTCAACCCTTTCAGACATAATAGTCTATTTTTAATGCATTTACTGATTTGTTTTGAGCTAAATGGCCCTGAAGTTGAAAGGCTCTGTAAATGAACTCTTAAAAGGTTGAAACTTGGCATGGTATCATCATTTCACCCGCATAGCATGTGCAAAAAAGTAGAGAGGGTCATGGCAAAAACTGGATGCACCTCGTGTACAAACTGGACAATCTCTTTCGAAGTATCAGGGTTTCGGACGAAAACTCATCTGTTACACCGGCTATTCAAATTTTTAATAACTTATTACAACTCTGGACGTCTTTTGCATTCAGCATGCACCATTCACAGCCACGTCATCAACTTTCAACCCTTTGTGACATAATTTGCTATTTTTAATGCATTTACTGATTTGTTTTGAGCTAAATGGCCCTGAAATTGAAAAGCTCTACAAATGAACTCTGAAAAGGTTGAAACTTGGCATGGTATCATCATTTGACCCGCATAGCATGTGCAAAAAAGTAGAGAGGGTCACGGCAAAAACTGGATGCACTTCATGTACAAACTGGACAATCTCTTTCGAAGTATCAGGGTTTCGGACGAAAACTCATCTGTTACACCGGCAATTCAAAATTTTAATAACTTATTACAACCCTAGACGTTTTTTGCATTCAGCATGCACCATTCAATGCCACATCATCAACTTTCAACCCTTTGTGACATAATTTGCTATTTTTAATGCATTTACTGATTTCTTTGAGCTAAATAGCCCTGCTATTGAACAGCTCTACAAATGAACTCTGAAAAGGTTGAAACTTGGCATGGTATCATCATTTCACCCGCATAGCATGTGCAAAAATTTAGAGAGGGTCACTGCAAAAACTGGATGCACTTCGTGTGCAAACTGGACAATCTCTTTCGAAGTATCTGGGTTTCAGACGAAAACTCATCTGTTACACCGGCAATTCAAAATTTTAATAACTTATTACAACTCCCGATGTTTTTTGCATCTAGCATGCAACATTCAAATCCACGTCATCAACTTTCAACCCTTTCTGACATAATTTGCTATTTTTAATGCATTTACTGATTTGTTTTGAGCTAAATGGCCCTGAAGTTGAAAAGCTCTATAAATGAACTATGAAACGGTTGAAACTTGGCATGGTATCATCATTTCACCCGCATAGCATGTGCAAAAAAGTAGAGAGGGTCATGGAAAAAACTGGATGCACTTCGTGTACAAACTGGACAATCTCTTTCGAAGTATCAGGGTTTCGGACGAAAACCCATCTGTTACATCGGCAATTCAAAATTTTAACAACTTATTACAACTTTGGACGTTTTTTGCATTCAGCATGCACCATTCAAGGCCACGTCATCAACTTTCAACCCTTTGTGACATAATTTGCTATTTTAATGCATTTGCTGATTAGTTTTGAGCTAAATGGCCCTGCAATTGAAAAGCTCTACAAATGAACTCTGAAAAGGTTGAAACTAGGCATGGTATCATCATTTCACCCGCATAGCATGTGCAAAAAAGTAGAGAGGGTCACCGAAAAACTGGATGCACTTTGTGTGCAAACTAGACAATCTCTTTCGAAGTATCAGGGTTTCAGACGAAAATTCATCTATTACATCGACAATTCAAAATTTAATAACTTATTACAACTCTTGACGTTTTTTCATGCAGCATGCACCATTCAAGGCCACGTCATCAACTTTCAACCCTTTCTGACATAATTTGCTATTTTTAATGCGTTTACTGATTTGTTTTGAGCTCAATGGCCCTGCAATTGAAAAGCTCTACAAATGAACTCTGAAAAGGTTGAAACTTGGCATGGTATCATCATTTCACCCGCATAGCATGTGCAAAAAAGTAGAGAGGGTCACCGCAAAAACTGGATGCACTCTGTGTGCAAACTGGACCATCTCTTTCGAAGTATCAGGGTTTCAGACAAAAACTCATCTGTTACACCGGCAATTCAAAATTTTAATAACTTATTACAACTCTGGACGTTTTTTGCATTCAGCATGCTCCATTCAAAGCCACGTCATCAACTTTCAACCCTTTGTGACATAATTTGCTATTTTTAATGCATTTACTGATTTGTTTTGAGCTAAATGGCCCTGCAATTGAAAAGCTCTACAAATGAACTCTGAAAAGGTTGAAACTTGGCATGGTATCATCATTTCACCCCCACAGCATGTGCAAAAAAGTAGAAAGGGTCAAGGCAAAAACTGGATGCACTTCGTGTACCAACTAGACAATCTATTTTGTAGTATCAGGGTTTCGGACGAAAACTCATATGTTACACCAGCAATTCAAAATTTTAATAACTTATTACAACTACGGATGTTTTTTGCATCCAGCATGCACCATTCAAAGCCACATCATCAACTTTCAACCCTTTCTGACAAAACTTGCTATTTTTAATGCATTTACTGATTTGTTTTGAGCTAAATGGCCCTGAAGTTGATAAGCTCTACATATGAACTCTGAAAAGGTTGAAACTTGGCATGGTATCATCATTTCACCCGCATAGCATGTGCAAAAAAGTAGAGAGGGTCACGGCAAAAACTGGATGCACTTCGTGTACAAACTGGACAATCTCTTTCGAAGTATCAGGGTTTCGGTCGAAAACTCATCTGTTAGACCGCCAATTCAAAATTTTAATAACTTATTACAACTCTGGACGTCTTTTGCATTCAGCATGCACCATTCAAAGCCATGTCATCAACTTTCAACCCTTTGTGACATAATTTGCTATTTTCAATGCATTTACTGATTTGTTTTGAGCTAAATGGCCCTGAAATTGAAAAGCTCTACAAATGAACTCTGAAAAGGATGAAACATGGCATCGTATTATCATTTCACCCTCATAGCATGTGCAAAAAAGTAGAGAGGGTTACGGCAAAAACTGGATGCACTTCGTGTACAAACTAGACAATATCTTTCGAAGTATCAGGGTTTCGGTCGAAAACTCATCTGTTACACCGGCAATTAAGAATTTTAATAACTTATTGCAACTCTGGACGTTTTTTGCATTCACCATGCACCATTCAAAGCCACGTCATCAACTTTCAATCCTTTGTGACGTAATTTGCTATTTTTCATGCATTTACTGATTTGTTTTGAGCTAAATGCCCCTGCAATTGAAAAGCACTACAAAGGAACTCTGAAAAGGTTGAAACTTGGCATGGTATCATCATTTCACCCGCATAGCATGTGCAAAAAAGTAGAGAGGGTCACCGCAAGAACTGGATGCACTTCGTGTGTAAACTGGACAATCTCTTTCGAAGTATCTGGGTTTCAAACGAAAACTCATCTGTTACACCGGCAATTCAAAATTTTAATAACTTATTACAACTCCGGAAGTTTTTTGCATCCAGCATGGGACATTCAAATCCACGTCATCAACTTTCAACCCTTTCAGACATAGTTTGCTATTTTTAATGCATTTACTAATTTGTTTTGAGCTAAATGGCCCTGAAGTTGAAAAGCTCTATAAATGAACTCCGAAAAGGTTGAAACTTGGCATGGTGTCATCATTTCACCCGCATAGCATGTGCAAAAAAGTAGCGAGGGTCATGGCAAAGACTGGATGCACCTCGTGTACAAACTGGACAATCTCTTTCGAAGTATCAGGGTTTCGGACGAAAACTCATCTGTTAGACCGGCTATTCAAAATTTGAATAACTTATTACAACTCTGGACGTCTTTTGCATTCAGCATGCACCATTCACAGCCACGTCATCAACTTTCAACCCTTTGTGACATAATTTGCTATTTTTAATGCATTTACTGATTTGTTTTGAGCTAAATGGCCCTGAAATTGAAAAGCTCTACAAATGAACTCTGAGAAGGTTGAAACTTGGCATGGTATCATCATTTCACCCGCATAGCATGTGCAAAAAAGTAGAGAGGGTCACGGCAAAAACTGGATGCACTTCATGTACAAACTGGACAATCTCTTTCGAAGTATCAGGGTTTCGGACGAAAACTCATCTGTTACACCGGCAATTCAAAATTTTAATAACTTATTACAACTCTAGATGTTTTTTGCATTTAGCATGCACCATTCAAAGCCACGTCATCAACTTTCAACCCTTTGTGACATAATTTGCTATTTTTAATGCATTTACTGATTTGTTTTGAGGTAAATAACCCTGCTATTGAACAGCTCTACAAATGAACTCTGAAAAGGTAGAAACTTGGCATGGTATCATCATTTCACCCGCATAGCATGTGCAAAAATGTAGAGAGGGTCACCGCAAAAACTAGATGCACTTCGTGTGCAAACTGGACAATCTCTTTCGAAGTATCAGGGTTTCAGACGAAAACTCACCTGTTACACTGGCAATTCAAAATTTTAATAACTTATTACAACTCCGGATGTTTTTTGCATCCAGCATGCAACTTTCAAATCCACGTCATCAACTTTCAACCATTTCTGACATAATTTGCTATTTTTAATGCATTTACGGATTTGTTTCGAGCTAAATGGCCCTGAAGTTGAAAAGCTCTATAAATGAACTCTGAAAAGGTTGAATCTTGGCATGGTATCATCATTTCACCCGAATAGCATGTGCAAAAAAGTAGAGAGGGTCATCGCAAAAACTGGATGCACTTCGTGTACAAACTGGACAATCTCTTTCGAAGTATCAGGGTTTCGGACGAAAACTCATCTGTTAGACCGGCTATTCAAAATTTTAATAACTTATTACAACTCTGGACGTCTTTTGCATTCAGCATGCACCATTCACAGCCACGTCATCAACTTTCAACCCTTTGTAACATAATTTGCTATTTTTAATGCATTTACTGATTTGTTTTGAGCTAAATGGCCCTGAAATTGAAAAGCTCTACAAATGAACTCTGAAAAGGTTGAAACTTGGCATGGTATCATCATTTCACCCGCATAGCATGTGCAAAAAAGTAGAGAGGGTCACGGCAAAAACTGGATGCACTTCATGTACAAACTGGACAATCTCTTTCGAAGTATCAGGGTTTCGGACGAAAACTCATCTGTTACAACGGCAATTCAAAATTTTAATAACTTATTACAACTTTGGACGTTTTTACATTCAGCATGCACCATTCAAGGCCACATCATCAACTTTCAACCCTTTGTGACATAATTTGCTATTTTTTAATGCATTTGCTGATTTGTTTTGAGCTAAATGGCCCTGAAATTGAAAAGCTCTACAAATGAACTTTGAAAAGGTTGAAACTTGGCATGGTATCAACATTTCACCCGCATAGCATGTGCAAAAAAGTAGAGAGGGTCACCGCAATAACTGGATGCACTTTGTGTGCAAACTGGACAATCTCTTTCGAAGTATCAGCGTTTTAGACGAAAACTCATCTGTTACATCGGCAATTCAAATTTTAATAACTTATTACAACTCTCGACGTTTTTTGCATTCAGCATGCACCATTCAAGGCCACATCATCAACTTTCAACCCTTTGTGACATAATTTGCTATTTTTAATGCATTTACTG
This sequence comes from Aegilops tauschii subsp. strangulata, assembly GCF_002575655.3. Taxonomy (NCBI): domain Eukaryota; kingdom Viridiplantae; phylum Streptophyta; class Magnoliopsida; order Poales; family Poaceae; genus Aegilops; species Aegilops tauschii. Next base: position 7,186 of record NW_027332623.1, read on the forward strand.
ATTTGTTTTGAGCTAAATGGCCATGCAATTGAAAAGCTCTACAAATGAACTCTGAAAAGGTTGAAACTTGGCATGGTATCATCATTTCACCCGCATAGCATGTGCAAAAAAGTAGAAAGGGTCATGGCAAAAACTGGATGCACGTCGTGTACCAACTAGATAATCTCTTTCGAAGTATCAGGGTTTCGGACGAAAACTCATCTATTACACCGGCAATTCAAAATTTTAATAACTTATTACAACTCTGGACGTTTTTTGCATTCAGCATGCACCATTCAAAGCCACGTCATCAACTTTCAACCCTTTGTGACATAATTTGCAATTGAAAAGCTCTACAAATAAACTCTGAAAAGGTTGAAACTTTGCATGGTATCATCATTTCACCCACATAGTATGTGCAAAAAAGTAGAAGGGTCAAGGCAAAAACTGGATGCACTTCGTGTACCAACTAGACAATCTCTTTCGAAGTATCGGGGTTTCGGACAAAAACTCATCTGTTACACCGGCAATTCAAAATTTTAATAACTTATTACAACTCCGGACGTTTTTTGCATCCAGCATGCACCATTCAAAGCCACGTCATCAAATTTGTTGTTTTTCACGCATGTACTGATTTCTTTTGAGCTAAATGGCCCTGAAATTGAAAAGCTCTACAAATGAACTCTGAAAAGGTTGAAACTTGGCATGGTATCATCATTTCACCTGCTTAGCATGTGGAAAACAGTAGGGAGGGTCAAGGCAAAAACTGGATGCACTTCGTGTACAAAGTATACAATCTCTTTTGAAGTATCAGGGTTTCGGACAAAACCTCATCTGTTACACCGGCAATTCAAAATTTTAATAACTTATTACAACTCTGGACGTTTTTTTGCATTCAGCATGCACCATTCAAACCCACGTCATCAACTTTCAACCCTTTAGACATAATTTGCTATTTTTAATGCATTTACTGATTTCTTTTGAGCTAAATGACCCTGCAATTGAAAAGCTCTACAAATGAACTCTGAAAAAGTTGAAACTTGGCATGGTATCATCATTTCACCCGCATAGCTTGTGCAAAAAAGTAGAGAGGGTCATGGCACAAACTTGATGCACTTCGTGTACCAACTGGACAATCTCCTTCGAAGTATCAGGGTTTCGGACGAGAACTCATCTGTTAGACCGGCAATTCAAAATTTTAATAACTTACTACAACTCCGGGCGTTTTTTGCATTCAGCATGCTCCATTCACAGCCACGTCACCAACTTTCAACCGTTTCTGACATAATTTGTTGTTTTTCACGCATTTACTCATTTCTTTTGAGCTAAATGGCCCTGAAATTGAAAAGCTCTACAAATGAACTCTGAAAAGATTGAAACTTGGCATGGTATCATCATTTCACCCACATAGCATGTGCAAAAAAGTAGAGAGGGTCACGGCAAAAACTGGATGCACTTCGCATACAAACTTGACAATCTCTTTCGAAGTATCAGGGTTTCAGACAAAAACTCATCTGTTACACTGGCAATTCAAAATTTTAATAACTTATTACAACTCTGGACGTTTTTTGCATTCAGCATGCACCATTCAAAGCCACGTCATCAACTTTCAACCCGTTGTGACATAATTTGCTATTTTTAATGCATTTACTGATTTGTTTTGTGCTAAATGGCCCTGCAATTGAAAAGCTCTACAAATGAACTCTGAAAAGGTTGAAACTTGGCATGGTATCATCATTTCAATCGCATAGCATGTGCAAAAAAGTAGAAAGGGTCAAGGCAAAAACTAGATACACTTCGTGTACCAACTGGACAATCTCTTTCGAAGTATCAGGGTTTCGGACGAAAACTCATCTGTTACACCGGCAATTCAAAATTTTAATAACTTATTACAACTTCGGACGTTTTTTGCATTCAGCATGCACCATTCAAAGCCACGTCATCAACTTTCAACCGTTTCCGACATAATTTGTTGTTTTTCACGCATTTACTCATTTCTTTTGAGCTAAATGGCCCCAAAATTGAAAAGCTCTACAAATGAACTCTGAAAAGGTTGAAACTTGGCATGGTATCATCATTTCTCCCGCATAGCATGTGCAAAAAAGTAGAGAGGGTCACGGCAAAAACTGGATGCACTTCGTGTACAAATTGGACAATCTCTTTCGAAGTATCAGGGTTTCGGACAAAAACTCATCTGTTACACCGGCAATTCAAAATTTTAATAACTTATTACAACTCTGGACGTTTTTTGCATTCAGCATGCACCATTCAAAGCCACGTCATCAATTTTCAACACTTTGTGACATAATTTGCTATTTTTAATGCATTTACTGATTTGTTTTGAGCTAAATGGCCCTGCAATTGAAAAGCTCTACAAATGAACTCTGAAAAGGTTGAAACTTGGCATGGTATCATCATTTCACCCGCATAGCATGTGCAAAAAAGTAGAGAGGGTCATGGCAAAAACTATATGCACTTCGTGTTCAAACTGGACAATCTCTTTCGAAGTATCAGGGTTTCGGACGAAAACTCATCTGTTAGACCGGCAATTCAAAATTTTAATAACTTATTACAATTCCGGGCGTTTTTTGCATTCAGCATGCACCATTCAAAGCCATGTCATCAACTTTCAACCGTTTCCGCCATAATTTGTTGTTTTTCATGCATTTACTGATTTGTTTTGAGCTAAATGGCCCTTAAATTGAAAAGCTCTACAAATGAACTCTGAAAAGATTGAAACTTGGCATGGTATCATCATTCCACCCGCATAGCATGTGCAAAAAAGTAGAGAGGGTCATGGCAAAAACTGGATGCACTTCGCATACAAACTTGACAATCTCTTTTGAAGTATTAGGGTTTCGGACGAAAACTCTGTTACACCGGCAATTCAAAATTTTAATAACGTATTACAACTCTGGACGTTTTTTGCATTCAGCATGCACCATTCAAAGCCATGTCATCAAATTTCAACCCTTTGTGACATAATTTGCTATTTTTAATGCATTTACTGATTTGTTTTGAGCTAAATGGCCCTGCAATTGAAAAGCTCTACAAATGAACTCTGAAAAGGTTGAAACTTGGCATGGTATCATCATTTCACCCGCATAGCATGTGCAAAAAAGTAGAAAGGGTCAAGGCAAAAACTGGATGCACTTCGTGTACCAACTAGACAATCTCTTTCGAAGTATCAGGGTTTCGGACGAAAACTCATCTGTTACACCGGCAATTCAAAATTTTAATAACTTATTACAACTCCGGAAGTTTTTTCCATCCAGCATGCAACATTCAAAGCCACGTCATCAACTTTCAACCCTTTCTGACATAATTTGCTATTTTTCAAGCATTTACTGATTTGTTCTGAGCTAAATGGCCTTGAAGTTGAAAAGCTCTACGAATGAACTCTGAAAAGGTTGAAACTTGGCATGGTATCATCATTTCACCCGCATAGCATGTGCAAAACAGTAGAGAGGGTAACGGCAAAAACTAGATGCACTTCGTGTACAAACTGGACAATCTCTTTCGAAGTATCAGGGTTCCGGACGAAAACACATCTGTTACACCGGCAATTCAAAATTTTAATAACTTATTACAACTCTGGACGTCTTTTGCATTCAGCATGCACCATTCAAAGCCACGTCATCAACTTTCTACCCTTTGTGACATAATTTGCTATTTTTAATGCATTTACTGATTTGTTTTGAGCTAAATGGCCCTGAAATTGAAAAGCTCTACAAATGAACTCTGAAAAGGTTGAAACTTGGCATGGTGTCATCATTTCACCCGCATAGCATGTGCAAAAAAGAAGAGAGGGTCACGGCAAGAACTGGAAGCACTTCGTGTACAAACTAGACAATCTGTTTCGAAGTATCAGGGTTTCGGACGAAAACTCATCTGTTACACCGGCAATTCAAAATTTTAATAACTTATTATAACTCCGGACATTTTTTGCATCCAGCATGCACCATCCAAAGCCATGTCATCAACTTTCAACTGTTTCCGACATCATTTGTTGTTTTTCACGCATTTACTGATTTCTTTTGAGCTAAATGGCCCTGAAATTGAAAAGCTCTACAAATGAACTCTTAAAAGGTTGAAACTTGGCATGATATCATCATTTCACCCGCATAGCATGTTCAAAAATGTAGAGAGGGTCACGGCAAAAACTGGATGCACTTCGTGTACAAACTGGACAATCTCTTTCGAAGTATCAGGGTTTCGGACGAAAACTCATCTGTTACACCGGCAATTCAAAATTTTAATAACTTATTACAACTCTGGACGGTTTTTGCATCCAGCATGCACCATTCAAAGCCACGTCATCAACTTTCAACCCTTTGTGACATAATTTGCTATTTTTAATGCATTTACTGATTTGTTTTGAGCTAAATGGCCCTGCAATTGAAAAGCTCTACAAATGAACTCTGAAAAGGTTGAAACTTGGCATGGTATCATCAGTTCACCCGCATAGCATGTGCAAAAAAGTAGAGAGGGTCACCGCAATAACTGGATGCACTTTGTGTGCAAACTGGACAACCTCTTTCGAAGTATCAGGGTTTCGGATGAAAACTCATCTGTTACACCGGCAATTCAAAATTTTAATAACTTATTACAACTCCGGACGTTTTTTGCATTCAGCATGCACCATTCATAGCCAGGTCATCAACTTTCAACCGTTTCCGACATAATTTGTTGTTTTTCATGCATTTACTGATATCTTTTGAGCTAAATAGCCCTGAAATTGAAAAGCTCAACAAAAGAACTCTGAAAAGATTGAAACTTGGCATGGTATCATCATTTCATCCGCATAGCATGTCCAAAAAAGTAGAGTGGGTCACGGCAAAAACTGGATGCACTTCGTGTACAAACTAGACAATCTGTTTCGAAGTATCAGGGTTTCGGACGAAAACTCATCTGTTACACCGGCAATTCAAAATTTTAATAACTTATTACAAATCCGGACGTTTTTTGCATCCAGCATTCAACACTCAAAACCACGTCATCAACTTTCAACCCTTTGTGACATAATTTGCTAGTTTTAGTGCATTTACTGATTTTTTTGAGCTAAATGGCCCTGAAATTGACAAGCTCTACAAATGAACTCTGAAAAGGTTGAAACTTGGCATGGTATCATCATTTCACCCGCATAGCATGTGCAAAAAAGTAAAGAGGGTCATGGCAAAAACTGGATGCACTTCGTGTACAAACTGGAGAATCTCTTTCGAAGTATCTGGGTTTCGGACGAAAACATTCTGTTGGACCGGCAATTCAAAATTTTAATAAATTATTACAACTCCGTACGTTTTTTGCATCCAGCATGCAACATTCAAAGCCACGTCATCAACTTTCAACCCTTTCTGAAAATTTTTGCTATTTTTCATGCATTTACTGATTTGTTCTGAGCTAAATGGCCCAGAAATTGAAAAGCTCTACGAATGAACTCTGAAAAGGATGAAACTTGGAATGGCATCATCATTTCACCCGCATAGCATGTGCAAAAAAGTAGAGAGAGTCACGGCAAAAACTGGATGCACTTCGTGTACAAGCTGGACAATCTCTTTCAAAGTATCAGGGTTCCGGACGAAAACTCATCTGTTACACCAGCAATTCAAAATTTTAATAACTTATTACAACTCTGGACGTCTTTTGCATTCAGCATGCACCATTCAAAGCAACGTCATCAACTTTCAACCCTTTGTGACATAATTTGCTATTTTTACTGCATTTACTGATTTTTTTGAGCTAAATGGCCCTTCAATTGAAATGCTCTACAAATGAACTCTGAAAAGGTTGAAACTTGGCATGGTATCATCATTTCACCCGCATAGCATGTGCAAAAAAGTAGAGAGGGTCACGGAAAAACTGGATGCACTTCGTGTACAAACTAGACAATCTGTTTCAAAGTATCAGGGTTTCGGACGAAAACTCATCTGCTACACCGGCAATTCAAAATTTTAATAACTTATTACAACTCCGGACGTTTTTTGCATCCAGCATGCAACATTCAAAACCACGTCATCAACTTTCAACCGTTTCCGACATAATTTGTTGTTTTTCACGCATTTACTGATTTCTTTTGAGCTAAATGGCCCTGAAATTGAAAAGCTCTACAAATGAACTCTGAAAAGGTTGAAACTTGGCATGGTAACATCATTTCACCCGCATAGCATGTGCAAAAATGTAGAGAGGGTCACGGCAAAAACTGGATGCACTTCGTGTACAAACTGGACAATCTCTTTCGAAGTATCGGGGTTTCGGACGAAAACTCATCTGTTACACCGGCAATTCAAAATTTTAATAACTTATTACAACTCTGGACGTTTTTTGCATTCAGCATGCACCATTCAAAGCCACGTCATCAACTTTCAGCCCTTTGTGACATAATTTGCTATTTTTAATACATTTACTGATTTTTTTTGAGCTAAATGGCCCTGCAATTGAAAAGCTCTACAAATGAACTCTGAAAAGGTTGAAACTTGGCATGGTATCATCATTTCACCTGCATAGCATGTGCAAAAAAGTAGAGAGGGTCACCGCAAAAACTGGATGCACTTCGTGTGCAAACTGGACAATCTCTTTCGAAGTATCAGGGTTTCACACGAAAACTCATCTGTTACACCGGCAATTCAAAATTTTAATAAACTATTACAACTCCGGACGTTTTCTGCATCCAGCATGCAACATTCAAAGCCACGTCATCAACTTTCAACCCTTTCTGACATAATTTGCTATTTTTCATGCATTTACTGATTTGTTTTGAGCTAAATGGCCCTGAAATTGAAAAGCTCTACAAATGAACTCTGAAAAGGTTGAAACTTGGCATGGTATCATCATTTCACCCGCATAGCATGTGCAAAAAAGTAGAGAGGGTCACCGCAAAAACTGGACGGACTTTGTGTGCAAACTGGAAAATCTCTTTCGAAGTATCAGGGTTTTAGACGAAAATTCATCTGTTACATCAGCAATTCAAAATTTTAATAACTTATTACAACTCTCGACGTTTTTTGCATTCAGCATGCACCATTCAAAGCCACGTCATCAACTTTCAACCAATTCGGACATGATTTGCTATTTTTCATGCATTTACTGATTTGTTTTGAGCTAAATGCCCCTGAAATTGAAAAACTCTACGAATGAACTCTGAAAAGGTTGAAACTTGGGATGGTATCATCATTTCACCCGCATAGCATGTGCAAAAAAGTAGAGAGGGTCACGGCAAAAACTGGATGCACTTCGTGTACAAACTGGACAATCTCTTTCGAAGTATCAGGGTTTCGGACGAAAACTCATCTGTTACACCGGCAATTCAAAATTTTAATAACTTATTACCACTCTGGACGTTTTTTGCATTCAGCATGCACCATTCAAAGCCACGTCATCAACTTTCAACCCTTTGTGACATAATTTGCTATTTTTAATGCATTTACTGATTTGTTTTGAGCTAAATGGCCCTACAATTGAAAAGCTCTACAAATGAACTCTGAAACGGTTGAAACTTGGCATGGTATCATCATTTCACCTGCATAGCATGTGCAAAAAAGTAGAGAGGGTCACCGCAAAAACTGGATGCACTTCGTGTGCAAACTGGACAATCTCTTTCGAAGTATCAGGGTTTCAGACGAAAACTCATCTGTTACACCGGCAATTCAAAATTTTAATAACTTATTACAACTCCGGATGGTTTTTGCATCCAGCATGCAACAATTAAAGCCACGTCATCAACTTTCAACACTTTCTGACATAATTTGCTCTTTTTAATGCATTTGCTGATTTGTTTTGAGCTAAATGGCCCTAAAATTGAAAAGCTCTATAAATGAACTCTGAAAAGGTTGAAATTTGGCATGGTATCATCATTTCACCCGCATAGCATGTGCAAAAAAGTAGAGAGGGTCACGGCAAAAACTGGATGCACTTCGTGTACAAACTAGACAATCTGTTTCGAAGTATCAGGGTTCCGGAGGAAAACTCATCTGTTACACCGGCAATTCAAAATTTTAATAACCTATTACAACTCCGGACGTTTTTTGCATCCAGCATGCAACATTCTAAGCCACGTCATCAACTTTCAACCCTTTCTGACATAATTTGCTATTTTTCATGCATTTACTGATTTGTTTTGAGCTAAATTGCCCTGAAATTGAAAAGCTCTACAAATGAACTCTGAAAAGGATGAAACTTGGCATGGTATCATCATTTCACCCGCATAGCATGTGCAAAAAAGTAGAGAGGGTCACCGCAAAAACTGGATGCACTTTGTGTGCAAACTGGACAATCTCTTTCGAAGTATCAGGGTTTTAGACGAAAACTCATCTGTTACATCGGCAATTCAAAATTTTAATAACTTATTAGAACTCTCGATGTTTTTTGCATTCAGCATGCACCATTCAAAGCCACGTCATCAACTTTCAACCCTTTTTGACATAATTTGCTATTTTTCATGCATTTACTGATTTGTTTTGTGCTAAATGCCCCTGAAATTGAAAAACTCTACGAATGAACTCTGAAAAGGTTGAAACTTGGCATGGTATCATCATTTCACCCGTATAGCATGTGCAAAAAAGTAGAGAGGGTCACGGCAAAAACTGGATGCACTTCGTGTACAAACTGGACAATCTCTTTCGAAGTATAAGGGTTTCGGACGAAAACTCATCTGTTACACCGGCAATTCAAAATTTTAATAACTTATTACAACTCTGGACGTTTTTTGCATGCAGCATGCACCATTCAAAGCCACGTCATCATCTTTCAACCCTTTGTGACATATTTTGCTATTTTTCATGCAGTTACTGATTTGTTTTGAGCTAAATGGCCCTGCAATTGAAAAGCTCTACAAATGAACTCTGAATAGGTTGAAACTTGGCATGGTATCATCATTTCACCTGCATAGCATGTGCAAAAAAGTAGAGAGGGTCACCGCAAAAACTGGATGCACTTCGTATGCAAACTGGACAATCTCTTTCGAAGTATCAGGGTTTCAGACGAAAACTCATCTGTTACACCGGCAATTCAAAATTTGAATAACTTGTTACAACTCCGGATGTTTTTTGCATCCAGCATGCAACATTCAAAGCCACTTCATCAACTTTCAACACTTTCTGACATAATTTGCTATTTTGCATGCATTTACTGATTTGTTTTGAGCCAAATGGCCCCGAAATTGAAAAGCTGTACAAATGAACTCTGAAAAGGTTGAAACTTGGCATGGTATCATCATTTCACCCGCATAGGATGTGCAAAAAAGTAGAGAGGGTCACCGCAAAAACTGGATGCACTTTGTGTGCAAACTGGACAATCTCTTTCGAAGTATCAGGGTTTCAGACGAAAACTCATCTGTTACACCGGCAATTCAAAATTTTAATAACTTATTACAACTCCGGATGTTTTTTGCATCCAGCATGCAACAATCAAAGCCACGTCATCAACTTTCAACACTTTCTGACATAATTTGCTCTTTTTAATACATTTACTGATTTGTTTTGAGCTAAATGGCCCTAAAATTGAAAAGCTCTATAAATGAACTCTGAAAAGGTTGAAATTTGGCATGGTATCATCATTTCACCCGCATAGCATGTGCAAAAAAGTAGAGACGGTCACGGCAAAAACTGGATGCACTTCGTGTACAAACTAGACAATCTGTTTCGAAGTATCAGGGTTCCGGACGAAAACTCATCGGTTACACCGGCAATTCAAAATTTTAACAACCTATTACAACTCCGGACGTTTTTTGCATCCAGCATGCAACAATCAAAGCCACGTCATCAACTTTCAACCCTTTCTGACATAATTTGCTATTTTTCATGCATTTACTGATTTGTTTTGAGCTAAATGGCCCTGAAATTGAAAAGCTCTACAAATGAACTCTGAAAAGGTTGAAACTTGGCACGGTATCATCATTTCACCCGCATAGCATGTGAAAAAAAGTAGAGAGGGTCACCGCAAAAACTGGATGCACTTTGTGTGCAAACTGGACAATCTCTTTCGAAGTGTCAGGGTTTTAGACGAAAACTCATCTGTTACATCGGCAATTCAAAATTTTAATAACTTATTAGAACTCTCGATGTTTATTTGCATTCAGCATGCACCATTCAAAGCCACGTCATCAACTTTCAACCCTTTTTGACATAATTTGCTATTTTTCATGCATTTACTGATTTGTTTTGAGCTAAATGCCCCTGAAATTGAAAAACTCTACGAATGAACTCTGAAAAGGTTGAAACTTGGCATGGTATCATCATTTCACCCGCATAGCATGTGCAAAAAAGTAGAGAGGGTCACGGCAAAAACTGGATGCACTTCATGTACAAACTGGACAATCTCTTTCGAAGTATCAGGGTTTCGGACGAAAACTCATCTGTTACACCGGCAATTCAAAATTTTAATAACTTATTACAACTCTGGACGTTTTTTGCATGCAGCATGCACCATTCAAAGCCACGTCATCAACTTTCAACCCTTTGTGACATAATTTGCTATTTTTAAAGCATTTACTGATTTGTTTTGATCTAAATGGCCCTGCAATTATAAAGCTCTACAAATGAACTCTGAAAAGGTTGAAACTTGGCATGGTATCATCATTTCATCTGCATAGCATGTGCAAAAAAGTAGAGAGGGTCACCGCAAAAACTGGATGCACTTCGTGTGCAAACTGGACAATCTCTTTCGAAGTATCAGGGTTTCAGACGAAAACTCATCTGTTACACCGGCAATTCAAAATTTTAATAACTTCTTACAACTCCGGACGTTTTTTGCATCCAGCATGCAACATTGAAAGCCACGTCATCAACTTTCAACCCTTTCTGACATAATTTGCTATTTAGCATGCATTTACTGATTTGTTTTGAGCTAAATGGCCCCGAAATTGAAAAGTTCTACAAATGAACCCTGAAAAGGTTGAAACTTGGCATGGTATCATCATTTCACCCGCATAGGATGTGCAAAAAAGTAGAGAGGGTCATGGCAAAAACTGGATGCACTTCGTGTACAAACTGGACAATCTCTTTCGAAGTATCAGGGTTTCGGACGAAAACATTCTGTTAGACCGGCATTTCAAAAAATTTATAACTTACTACAACTCCGGATGTTTTTTGCATCCAGCATGCAACATCCAAAGCCACGTCATCAACTTTCAACCCTTTCTGACATAATTTGCTATTTTTCATGCATTTACTGATTTGTTTTGAGCTAAATGGCCCTGAAATTGAAAAGCTCTACAAATGAACTCTGAAAAGGTTGAAACTTGGTATGGTATCATCATTTCACCCGCATAGGATGTGCACAAAAGTAGAGAGGGTCATGGCAAAAACTGGATGCACTTCGTGTACAAACTGGACAATCTCTTTCGAAGTATCAGGGTTTCGGACGAAAACATTCTGTTAGACCGGCATTTCAAAAATATTATAACTTACTACAACTCCGGATGTTTTTTGCATCCAGCATGCAACATCCAAAGCCACGTCATCAACTTTCAACCCTTTCTGACATAATTTGCTATTTTGCATGCATTTACTGATTTGTTTTGAGCTAAATGGCCCCAAAATTGAAAAGCTCTACAAATGAACTCTGAAAAGGTTGAAACTTGGCATGGTATCATCATTTCACCCGCATAGGATGTGCAAAAAAGTAGAGAGGGTCATGGCAAAAACTGGATGCACTTCGTGTACAAACTGGACAATCTCTTTCGAAGTATCAGGGTTTCGGACGAAAACATTATGTTAGACCGGCATTTCAAAAAATTTATAAGTTACTACAACTCCGGATGTTTTTTGCATCCAGCATGCAACATTCAAAGCCACGTCATCAACTTTCAACCCTTTCTGACATAATTTGCTATTTTTCATGCATTTACTGATTTGTTTTGAGCTAAATGGCCCCGAAATTGAAAAGCTCTACAAACAAACTCTGAAAAGGTTGAAACTTGGCATGGTATCATCATTTCACCCGCATAGGATGTGCAAAAAAGTATTGAGGGTCATGGCAAAAACTTGATGCACTTCGTGTACAAACTGGACAATCTCTTTCGAAGTATCAGGGTTTCGGACGAAAACATTCTGTTAGACCGGCATTTCAAATTTTTTATAACTCACTACAACTCCGGATGTTTTTTGCATCCAGCATGCAACATTCAAAGCCACGTCATCAACTTTCAACCCTTTCTGACATAATTTGCTATTTTTCATGCATTTACTGATTTGTTTTGAGCTAAATGGCCCTGAAATTGAAAAGCTCTACAAATGAACTCTGAAAAGGTTGAAACTTGGCATGGTATCATCATTTCACCCGCATAGGATGTGAAAAAAAGTAGAGAGGGTCATGGCAAAAACTGGATGCACTTCGTGTACAAACTGGACAATCTCTTTCGAAGTATCAGGGTTTCCGACGAAACCATTCCGTTAGACCGGCATTTCGAAAATTTTATAACTTAATACAACTCTGGATGTTTTTTGCATCCAGCATGCAACATTCATAGCCACGTCATCAACTTTCAACCCTTTCTGACATAATTTGCTCTTTTTAATGCATTTACTGATTTGTTTTGAGCTAAATGGCCCTAAAATTGAAAAGCACTACAAATGAACTCTGAAAAGGTTGAAACTTGGCATGGTATCATCATTTCACCCGCATAGCATGTGCAAAAAAGTAGAGAGGGTCACGGCAAAAACTGGATGCACTTCGTGTACAAACTGGACAATCTCTTTTGAAGTATCAAGGTTCCGGACGAAAACTCATCTGTTACACCGGCAATTCAAAATTTTAATAACTTATTAAAACTCTGGACGTTTTTTGCATTCAGCATGCACCATTCAAAGCCACGTCATCAACTTTCAACCCTTTGTGACATAATTTGATATTTTTAATGCATTCACTGATTTGTTTTGAGCTAAATGGCCCTGCAATTGCAAAGCTCTACAAATGAACTCTGAAAAGGTTGAAACTTGGCATGGTATCATCATTTTACCCGCATAGCATGTGCAAAAAAGTAGAGAGGGTCACCGCAAAAACTGTATGCACTTCGTGTGCAAACTGGACAACTCTTTCGAAGTATCAGGGTTTCAGACGAAAACTCATATGTTACACCGGCAATTCAAAATTTTAATAACTTATTACAACTTCGGATGTGTTTTGCATCCAGCATGCAACATTCAAAGCCACGTCATCAACTTTCAACACTTTCTGACATAATTTGCTCTTTTTAATGCATTTACTGATTTGTTTTGAGCTAAATGGCCCTAAAATTGAAAAGCTCTATAAATGAACTCTGAAAAGGTTGAAATTTGGCATGGTATCATCATTTCCCCCGCATAGCATGTGCAAAAAAGTAGAGAGGGTCACGGCAAAAACTGGATGCACTTCGTGTACAAACTAGACAATCTGTTTCGAAGTATCAGGGTTTCGGACGAAAACTCATCTGTTACACGGGCAATTCAAAATTTTAGTAACTTATTAAAACTCCGAACGTTTTGTGCATCCAGCATGCAACATTCAAAGCCACTTCATCAACTTTCAACCGTTTCCGACATAATTTGTTGTTTTCACGCATTTACTGATTTCATTTGAGCTAAATGGCCCTGAAATTGAAAAGCTCTACAAATGAACTCTGAAATGGTTGAAACATGGCATGGTATCATCATTTCACCCGCATAGCATGTGCAAAAAAGTAGAGAGGGTCACGGCAAAAACTGGATGCACTTCGTGTACTAACTGGACATTCTCTTTCGAAGTATCAGGGTTTCGGACGAAAACTCATCTGTTACACCGGCAATTCAAAATTTTAATAACTTATTACAACTCTGGACGTTTTTTGCATTCAGCATGCACAATTCAAAGCCACGTCATCAACATTCAACCCTTTGTGACATAATTTGCTATTTTTAATGCATTTACTGATTTGTTTTGTGCTAAATGGCCCTGCAATTGAAAAGCTCTACAAATGAACTCTGAAAAGGTTGAAACTTGGCATGGTATCATCATTTCACCCGCATAGCATGTGCAAAAAAGTAGATAGGGTCACGGCAAAAACTGGATGCACTTTGTGTACAAACTAGACAATCTGTTTCGAAGTATCAGGGTTTCGGACGAAAACTCATCTGTTACACTGGCAATTCAAAATTTTAATAACTTATTACAACTCCGGACGTTTTTTGCATCCAGCATGCAACATTCAAAGCCACGTCATCAACTTTCAACCCTTTGTGACATAATTTGCTATTTTTAATGCATTAACTGATTTGTTTTGAGCTAAATGGCCCTGAAATTGTAAAGCTCTATAAATGAACTCTGAAAAGGTTGAAACTTGGCATGGTATCATCATTTCACCCGCATAGCATGTGCAAAAAAGTAGAGAGGGTCATGGCAAAAACTGGATGCACTTCGTGTACAAATTAGACAATCTCTTTCGAAGTATCAGGGTTTCGGACGAAAACATTCTGTAAGATCGGCATTTCAAAATTTTTATAACTTATTACAACTCCGGACTTTTTTGCATCCAGCATGCAACATTCAAAGCCACGTCATCAACTTTCAACCCTTTCTGACATAATTTGCTATTTTTCATGCATTTACTGACTTGTTTTGAACTAAATGCACCTGAAATTGAAAAGCTCTACGAATGAACTCTGAAAAGGTTGAAACTTGGCATGGTATCATCATTCCACCCGCATAGCATGTGCAAAAAAGTAGAGAGGGTCACGGAAAAAACTGGATGCACTTCATGTACAAACTGGACAATCTCTTTCGAAGTATTAGGGTTCCGGACGAAAACTCATCTGTTACACCGGTAATTCAAAATTTTAATAACTTATTACAACTCTGGACGTTTTTTGCATTCAGCACGCACCATCCAAAGCCACGTCATCAACTTTCAACCCTTTCTGACGTAATTTGCTATTTTTAATGCATTCACTGATTTGTTTTGAGCTAAATGGCCCTGAAATTGTAAAGCTCTATAAATGAACTCTGAAAAGGTTGAAACTTGGCATGGTATCATCATTTCACCCGCATAGCATGTGCAAAAAAGTAGAGAGGGTCATGGCAAAAACTGGATGCACTTCGTGTACAAATTCGACAATCTCTTTCGAAGTATCAGGGTTTCGGACGAAAACATTCTGTTAGATCGGCATTTCAAAATTTTTATAACTTATTACAACTCCGGACTTTTTTGCATCCAGCATGCAACATTCAAAGCCACGTCATCAACTTTCAACCCTTTCTGACATAATTTGCTATTTTCATGCATTTACGGATTTGTTTTGAGCTAAATGCACCTGAAATTGAAAAGCTCTACGAATGAACTCTGAAAAGGTTGAAACTTGGCGTGGTATCATCATTTCACCCGCATAGCATGTGCAAAAATGTAGATAGGGTCACGACAAAAACTGGATGCACTTTGTGTACAAACTAGACAATCTGTTTCGAAGTATCAGGGTTTCGGACGAAAACTCATCTGTTACACTGGCAATTCAAAATTTTAATAACTTATTACAACTCCGGACGTTTTTTGCATCCAGCATGCAACATTCAAAGCCACGTCATCAACTTTCAACCCTTTGTGACATAATTTGCTATTTTTAATGCATTAACTGATTTGTTTTGAGCTAAATGGCCCTGAAATTGAAAAGCTCTATAAATGAACTCTGAAAAGGTTGAAACCTGGCATGGTATCATCATTTCACCCGCATAGCATGTGCAAAAAAGTAGAGAGGGTCATGGCAAAAACTGGATGCACTTCGCGTACAAATTGGACAATCTCTTTCGAAGTATCAGCGTTTCGGACGAAAACATTCTGTTAGATCGGCATTTCAAAATTTTTATAACTTATTACAACTCCGGACTTTTTTGCATCCAGCATGCAACATTCAAAGCCACGTCATCAACTTTCAACCCTTTCTGACATAATTTGCTATTTTTCATGCATTTACTGATTTGTTTTGAGCTAAATGCACCTGAAATTGAAAAGCTCTACGAATGAACTCTGAAAAGGTTGAAACTTGGCATGGTATCATCATTTCACCCGCATAGCATGTGCAAAAAAGTAGAGAGGGTCACGGCAAAAACTGGATGCACTTCGTGTACAAACTGGACAATCTCTTTCGAAGTATTAGGGTTCCGGACGAAAACTCATCTGTTACACCGGTAATTCAAAATTTTAATAACTTATTACAACTCTGGACGTTTTTTGCATTCAGCACGCACCATTCAAAGCCACGTCATCAACTTTCAACCCTTTCTGACGTAATTTGCTATTTTTAATGCATTCACTGATTTGTTTTGAGCTAAATGGCCCTGAAATTGTAAAGCTCTATAAATGAACTCTGAAAAGGTTGAAACTTGGCATGGTATCATCATTTCACCCGCATAGCATGTGCAAAAAAGTAGAGAGGGTCATGGCAAAAACTGGATGCACTTCGTGTACAAATTGGACAATCTCTTTCGAAGTACCAGGGTTTCGGACGAAAACATTCTGTTAGATCGGCATTTCAAAAATTTTATAACTTATTACAACTCCGGACTTTTTTGCATCCAGCATGCAACATTCAAAGCCACGTCATCAACTTTCAACCCTTTCTGACATAATTTGCTATTTTTCATGCATTTACTGATTTGTTTTGAGCTAAATGCATCTGAAATTGAAAAGCTCTACGAATGAACTCTGAAAAGGTTGAAACTTGGCATGGTATCATCATTTCACCCGCATAGCATGTGCAAAAAAGTAGATAGGGTCACGGCAAAAACTGGATGCACTTTGTGTACAAACTAGACAATCTGTTTCGAAGTATCAGGGTTTCGGACGAAAACTCATCTGTTACACTGGCAATTCAAAATTTTAATAACTTATTACAACTCCGGACGTTTTTTGCATCCAGCATGCAACATTCAAAGCCACGTCATCAACTTTCAACCCTTTGTGACATAATTTGCTATTTGTAATGCATTAACTGATTTGTTTTGAGCTAAATGGCCCTGAAATTGAAAAGCTCTATAAATGAACTCTGAAAAGGTTGAAACTTGGCATGGTATCATCATTTCACCCGCATAGCATGTGCAAAAAAGTAGAGAGGGTCATGGCAAAAACTGGATGCACTTCGTGTACAAATTGGACAATCTCTTTCGAAGTATCAGGGTTCCGGACGAAAACATTCTGTTAGATCGGCATTTCAAAATTTTTATAACTTATTACAACTCCGGACTTTTTTGCATCCAGCATGCAACATTCAAAGCCACGTCATCAACTTTCAACCCTTTCTGACATAATTTCCTATTTTTCATGCATTTACTGATTTGTTTTGAGCTAAATGCACCTGAAATTGAAAAGCTCTACGAATGAACTCTAAAAAGGTTGAAACTTGGCATGGTATCATCATTTCACCCGCATAGCATGTGCAAAAAAGTAGATAGGGTCACGGCAAAAACTGGATGCACTTTGTGTACAAACTAGACAATCTGTTTCGAAGTATCAGGGTTTCGGACGAAAACTCATCTGTTACACTGGCAATTCAAAATTTTAATAACTTATTACAACTCCGGACGTTTTTTGCATCCAGCATGCAACATTCAAAGCCACGTCATCAACTTTCAACCCTTTGTGACATAATTTGCTATTTGTAATGCATTAACTGATTTGTTTTGAGCTAAATGGCCCTGAAATTGAAAAGCTCTATAAATGAACTCTGAAAAGGTTGAAACTTGGCATGGTATCATCATTTCACCCGCATAGCATGTGCAAAAAAGTAGAGAGGGTCATGGCAAAAACTAGATGCACTTCGTGTACAAATTGGACAATCTCTTTCAAAGTATCAGGGTTTCGGACGAAAACACTCTGTTAGATCGGCATTTCAAAAAATTTATAACTTATTACAACTCCGGACTTTTTTGCATCCAGCATGCAACATTCAAAGCCACGTCATCAACTTTCAACCCTTTCTGACATAATTTGCTATTTTTCATGCATTTACTGATTTGTTTTGAGCTAAATGGACCTGAAATTAAAAAGCTCTACGAATGAACTCTGAAAAGGTTGAAACTTGGCATGGTATCATCATTTCACCCGCATAGCATGTGCAAAAAAGTAGATAGGGTCACGGCAAAAACTAGATGCACTTTGTGTACAAACTAGACAATCTGTTTCGAAGTATCAGGGTTTCGGACGAAAACTCATCTGTTACACTGGCAATTCAAAATTTTAATAACTTATTACAACTCCGGACTTTTTTTTCATCCAGCATGCAACATTCAAAGCCACGTCATCAACTTTCAACCCTTTGTGACATAATTTGCTATTTTTAATGCATTA
The DNA here is from genome assembly GCF_002575655.3 of Aegilops tauschii subsp. strangulata. Taxonomy (NCBI): domain Eukaryota; kingdom Viridiplantae; phylum Streptophyta; class Magnoliopsida; order Poales; family Poaceae; genus Aegilops; species Aegilops tauschii. The sequence goes on from NW_027332623.1 coordinate 25,448, forward strand.
ACTGACTTGTTTTGAGCTAAATGGCCCTGAAATTGAAAAGCTCTATAAATGAACTCTGAAAAGGTTGAAACTTGGAATGGTATCATCATTTCACCCGCATAGCATGTGCAAAAAAGTAGAGAGGGTCATGGCAAAAACTGGATGCACTTCGTGTACAAATTGGACAATCTCTTTCGAAGTATCAGGGTTTCGGACGAAAACATTCTGTTAGATCGGCATTTCAAATTTTTTATAACTTATTACAACTCCGGACTTTTTTGCATCCAGCATGCAACATTCAAAGCCACGTCATCAACTTTCAACCCTTTCTGACATAATTTGCTATTTTTCATGCATTTACTGATTTGTTTTGAGCTAAATGGACCTGAAATTGAAAAGCTCTACGAATGAACTCTGAAAAGGTTGAAACTTGGCATGGTATCATCATTTCACCCGCATAGCATGTGCAAAAAAGTAGAGAGGGTCACGGCAAAAACTGGATGCACTTCGTGTACAAAATGGACAATCTCTTTCGAAGTATTAGGGTTCCGGACAAAAACTCATCTGTTACACCGGTAATTCAAAATTTTAATAACTTATTACAACTCTGGACGTTTTTTGCATTCAGCACGCACCATTCAAAGCCACGTCATCAACTTTCAACTCTTTCTGACGTAATTTGCTATTTTTAATGCATTCACTGATTTGTTTTGAGCTAAATGGCCCTGCAATTGAAAAGCTCTTCAAATGAACTCTGAAAAGGTTGAAACTTGGCATGGTATCATCATTTCACCCGCATAGCATGTGCAAAAAAGTAGAGAGGGTCACCGCAAAAACTGGATGCACTTCGTGTGCAAACTGGACAATCTCTTTCGAAATATCAGGGTTTCAGACGAAAACTCATCTGTTACACCGGCAATTCAAAATTTTAATAAGTTATTACAACTCCGGATGTTTTTTGCATCCAGCATGCAACATTCAAAGCCACGTCATCAGCTTTCAACCCTTTCTGACATAATTTGCTCTTTTTAATGCATTTACTGATTTGTTTTGAGCTAAATGGCCCTAAAATAGAAAAGCTCTATAAATGAACTCTGAAAAGGTTGAAATTTGGCGTGGTATCATACTTTCACCCGCATAACATGTGCAAAAAGTAGAGAGGGTCACGGCAAAAACTGGATGCACTTCGTGTACAAACTGGACAATCTCTTTCGAAGTATCAGGGTTTCGGACGAAAACTCATCTGTTACACCGGCAATTCAAAATTTTAATAACTTATTACAACTCTGCACTTTTTTGCATTCAGCATGCACCATTCAAAGCCACGTCATCAACTTTCAACCCTTTGTGACATAATTTGCTCTTTTTAATGCATTTACTGATTTGTTTTGAGCTAAATGGCCCTGCAATTGAAAAGCTCTACAAATGAACTGTGAAAAGGTTGAAACTTGGCACGGTATCATCATTTCACCCGCATAGCATGTGCAAAAAAGTAGAGAGGGTCATGGAAAAAACTAGATGCACTTCATGTACAAACTGGACAATCTCTTTCGAAGTATCAGGGTTCCGGACGAAAACTCATCTGTTACACCGGCAATTCAAAATTTTAACAACTTATTACAACTCCGGACGTTTTCTGCATCCAGCATGCAACATTCATAGCCAGGTCATCAACTTTCAACCGTTTCCGACATAATTTGTTGTTTTTCATGCATTTACTGATTTCTTTTCAGCTAAATGGCCCAGAAATTGAAAAGCTCTACAAAAGAACTCTGAAAATGTTGACACTTGGCATGGTATCATCATTTCACCCACATAGCATGTGCAAAAAAGTAGAGACGGTCATCGCAAAAACTGGATGCACTTCGTGTGCAAACTGGACAATCTCTTTCGAAGTATCAGGGTTTCAGACGAAAACTCATCTGTTACACCGGCAATTCAAAATTTTAATAACTTATTACAACTCCGGATGTTTTTTGCATCCAGCATGCAACATTCAAAGCCACGTCATCAACTTTCAACCCTTTCTGACATAATTTGCTCTTTTTAATGCATTTACTGATTTGTTTTGAGCTAAATGGCCCTAAAATTGAAAAGCTCTATAAATAAACTCTAAAAAGGTTGAAATTTGGCATGGTTTCATCATTTCACCCGCATAGCATGTGCAAAATAGTAGAGAGGGTCACGGCAAAAACTGGATGCACGTCGTGTACAAACTGGACAATCTCTTTCGAAGTATCAGGGTTTCGGACGAAAACTCATCTGTTACACCGGCAATTCAAAATTTTAATAACTTATTACAACTCTGCACTTTCTTGCATTCAGCATGCACCATTCAAAGCCACGTCATCAACTTTCAACCCTTTGTGACATAATTTGCTCTTTTTAATGCATTTACTGATTTGTTTTGAGCTAAATGGCCCTGCAATTGAAAAGCTCTACAAATGAACTCTAAAAAGGTTGAAACTTGGCATGGTATCATCATTTCACCCGCATAGCATGTGCAAAAAAGTAGAGAGGGTCATGGAAAAAACTAGATGCACTTCATGTACAAACTGGACAATCTCTTTCGAAGTATCAGGGTTCCGGACGAAAACTCATCTGTTACACCGGCAATTCAAAATTTTAATAACTTATTACAACTCCGGATGTTTTTTGCATCCAGCATGCAACATTCAAAGCCACGTCATCAACTTTCAACCCTTTCTGACATAATTTGCTCTTTTTAATGCATTTACTGATTTGTTTTGAGCTAAATGGCCCTAAAATTGAAAAGCTCTATAAATAAACTCTAAAAAGGTTGAAATTTGGCATGGTATCATCATTTCACCCGCATAGCATGTGCAAAATAGTAGAGAGGGTCACGGCAAAAACTGGATGCACTTCGTGTACAAACTGGACAATCTCTTTCGAAGTATCAGGGTTTCGGACGAAAACTCATCTGTTACACCGGCAATTCAAAATTTTAATAACTTATTACAACTCTGCACTTTTTTGCATTCAGCATGCACCATTCAAAGCCACGTCATCAACTTTCAACCCTTTGTGACATAATTTGCTCTTTTTAATGCATTTACTGATTTGTTTTGAGCTAAATGGCCCTGCAATTGAAAAGCTCTACAAATGAACTCTGAAAAGGTTGAAACTTGGCATGGTATCATCATTTCACCCGCATAGCATGTGCAAAAAAGTAGAGAGGGTCATGGAAAAAACTAGATGCACTTCATGTACAAACTGGACAATCTCTTTCGAAGTATCAGGGTTCCGGACGAAAACTCATCTGTTACACCGGCAATTCAAAATTTTAATAACTTATTACAACTCCGGACGTTTTCTGCATCCAGCATGCAATATTCATAGCCAGTTCATCAACTTTCAACCGTTTCCGACATAATTTGTTGTTTTTCATGCATTTACTGATTTCTTTTCAGCTAAATGGCCCAGAAATTGAAAAGCTCTACAAAAGAACTCTGAAAATGTTGACACTTGGCATGGTATCATCATTTCACCCACATACATGTGCAAAAAAGTAGAGACGGTCACTGCAAAAACTGGATGCACTTCGTGTGCAAACTGGACAATCTCTTTCGAAGTATCAGGGTTTCAGACGAAAACTCATCTGTTACACCGGCAATTCAAAATTTTAATAACTTATTACAACTCCGGATGTTTTTTGCATCCAGCATGCAACATTCAAAGCCACGTCATCACTTTCAACCCTTTCTGACATAATTTGCTCTTTTTAATGCATTTACTGATTTGTTTTGAGCTAAATGGCCCTAAAATTGAAAAGCTCTATAAATAAACTCTAAAAAGGTTGAAATTTGGCATGGTATCATCATTTCACCCGCATAGCATGTGCAAAATAGTAGAGAGGGTCACGGCAAAAACTTGATGCACTTCGTGTACAAACTGGACAATCTCTTTCGAAGTATCAGGGTTTCGGACGAAAACTCATCTGTTACACCGGCAATTCAAAATTTTAATAACTTATTACAACTCTGGACGTTTTTTGCATTCAGCATGCACCATTCAAAGCCACGTCATCAACTTTCAAGCCTTTGTGACATAATTTGCTATTTTTAATGCATTTACTGATTTGTTTTGAGCTAAATGGCCCTGCAATTGAAAAGCTCTACAAATGAACTCTGAAAAGGTTGAAACTTGGCATGGTATCATCATTTCACCCGCATAGCATGTGCAAAAAAGTAGAAAGGGTCAAGGCAAAAAGTGGATACACTTCGTGTACCAACTGGACAATCTCTTTCGAAGTATCAGGGTTCCGGACGAAAACTCATCTGTTACACCGGCAATTCAAAATTTTAATAACTTATTACAACTCCGGACGTTTTTTGCATTCAGCATGCACCATTCATAGCCAGGTCATCAACTTTCAGCCGTTTCCGACATAATTTTTGTTTTTCATGCATTTACTGATTTCTTTTGAGCTAAATGGCCCTGAAATTGAAAAGCTCTACAAATGAACTATGAAAAGATTGAAACTTCGCATGGTATCATCATTTCACCCGCATAGCATGTGCAAAAAAGTAGAGAGGGTCATGGAAAAACTGGATGCACTTCGTGTGCAAACTAGACAATCTGTTTCGAAGAATCAGGGTTTCGGACGAAAACTCATCTGTTACACCGGCAATTCAAAATTTTAATAACTTATTACAATTCCGGACGTTTTTTGCATCCAGCATGCAACATTCAAAGCCACGTCATCAACTTTCAACCCTTTGTGACAAAATTTGCTATTTTTAATGCATTTTTTGAGTTGTTTTGAGCTAAATGGCCCTGAAATTGAAAAGCTCTACAAATATACTCTGAAAAAGTAGAGAGGGTCATGGCAAAAACGGGATGCACTTCGTGTACAAACTGGACAATCTCTTTCGAAGTATCAGGGTTTCGGACGAAAACATTCTGTTAGACCGGCATTTCAAAATTTTAATAACTAATTACAACTCCGAACGTTTTTTGCATCCAGCATGCAACATTCAAAGCCACGTCATCAACTTTCAACCCTTTCTGACATAATTTGCTATTTTTCATGCATTTATTGATTTGTTTTGAGCTAAATGCCCCTGAAATTGAAAAGCTCTACGAATGAACTCTTAAAAGGTTGAAACTTGGCATGGTATCATCATTTCACCCGCATAGCATGTGCAAAAAAGTAGAGAGGGTCACGGCAAAAACTGGATGCACTTCGTGTACAAACTGGACAATCTCTTTCGAAGTATCAGGGTTCCGGACGAAAACTCATCTGTTACACCGGCAATTCAAAATTTTAATAACTTATTACAACTCTGGACGTTTTTTGCATTCAGCATGCACCATTCAAAGCCACGTCATCAACTTTCAAGCCTTTGTGACATAATTTGCTATTTTTAATGCATTTACTGATTTGTTTTGAGCTAAATGGCCCTGCAATTGAAAAGCTCTACAAATGAACTCTGAAAAGGTTGAAACTTGGCATGGTACCATCATTTCACCCGCATAGCATGTGCAAAAAAGTAGAAAGGGTCAAGGCAAAAAGTGGATACACTTCGTGTACCAACTGGACAATCTCTTTCGAAGTATCAGGGTTCCGGAAGAAAACTCATCTGTTACACCGGCAATTCAAAATTTTAATAACTAATTACAACTCCGGACGGTTTTTGCATTCAGCATGCACCATTCATAGCCAGGTCATCAACTTTCAGCCGTTTCCGACATAATTTTTGTTTTTCATGCATTTACTGATTTCTTTTGAGCTAAATGGCCCTGAAATTGAAAAGCTCTACAAATGAACTATGAAAAGATTGAAACTTCGCATGGTATCATCATTTCACCCGCATAGCATGTGCAAAAAAGTAGAGAGGGTCATGGAAAAACTGGATGCACTTCGTGTGCAAACTAGACAATCTGTTTCGAAGAATCAGGGTTTCGGACGAAAACTCATCTGTTACACCGGCAATTCAAAATTTTCATAACTTATTACAATTCCGGACGTTTTTTGCATCCAGCATGCAACATTCAAAGCCACGTCATCAACTTTCAACCCTTTGTGACAAAATTTGCTATTTTTAATGCATTTTTTGATTTGTTTTGAGCTAAATGGCCCTGAAATTGAAAAGCTCTACAAATATACTCTGAAAAAGTAGAGAGGGTCATGGCAAAAACGGGATGCACTTCGTGTACAAACTGGACAATCTCTTTCGAAGTATCAGGGTTTCGGACGAAAACATTCTGTTAGACCGGCATTTCAAAATTTTAATAGCTAATTACAACTCCGAACGTTTTTTGCATCCAGCATGCAACATTCAAAGCCACGTCATCAACTTTCAACCCTTTCTGACATAATTTGCTATTTTTCATGCATTTATTGATTTGTTTTGAGCTAAATGCCCCTGAAATTGAAAAGCTCTACGAATGAACTCTTAAAAGGTTGAAACTTGGCATGGTATCATCATTTCACCCGCATAGCATGTGCAAAAAAGTAGAGAGGGTCACGGCAAAAACTGGATGCACTTCGTGTACAAACTGGACAATCTCTTTCGAAGTATCAGGGTTCCGGACGAAAACTCATCTGTTACACCGGCAATTCAAAATTTTAATAACTTATTACAACTCTGGACGTTTTTTGCATTCAGCATGCACCATTCAAAGCCACGTCATCAACTTTCAAGCCTTTGTGACATAATTTGCTATTTTTATAGCATTTACTGATTTGTTTTGAGCTAAATGGCCCTGCACTTGAAAAGCTCTACAAATGAACTCTGAAAAGGTTGAAACTTGGCATGGTATCATCATTTCACCCGCATAGCATGTGCAAAAAAGTAGAAAGGGTCAAGGCAAAAAGTGGATACACTTCGTGTACCAACTGGACAATCTCTTTCGAAGTATCAGGGTTCTGGAAGAAAACTCATCTGTTACACCGGCAATTCAAAATTTTAATAACTTATTACAACTCCGGACGTTTTTTGCATTCAGCATGCACCATTCATAGCCAGGTCATCAACTTTCAGCCGTTTCCGACATAATTTTTGTTTTTCATGCATTTACTGATTTCTTTTGAGCTAAATGGCCCTGAAATTGAAAAGCTCTACAAATGAACTATGAAAAGATTGAAACTTCGCATGGTATCATCATTTCACCCGCATAGCATGTGCAAAAAAGTAGAGAGGGTCATGGAAAAACTTGATGCACTTCGTGTGCAAACTAGACAATCTGTTTCGAAGAATCAGGGTTTCGGACGAAAACTCATCTGTTACACCGGCAATTCAAAATTTTAATAACTTATTACAATTCCGGACGTTTTTTGCATCCAGCATGCAACATTCAAAGCCACGTCATCAACTTTCAACCCTTTGTGACAAAATTTGCTATTTTTAATGCATTTTTTGATTTGTTTTGAGCTAAATGGCCCTGAAATTGAAAAGCTCTACAAATATACTCTGAAAAAGTAGAGAGGGTCATGGCAAAAACGGGATGCACTTCGTGTACAAACTGGACAATCTCTTTCGAAGTATCAGGGTTTCGGACGAAAACATTCTGTTAGACCGGCATTTCAAAATTTTAATAACTAATTACAACTCCGAACGTTTTTTTGCATCCAGCATGCAACATTCAAAGCCACGTCATCAACTTTCAACCCTTTCTGACATAATTTGCTATTTTTCATGCATTTATTGATTTGTTTTGAGCTAAATGACCCTGAAATTGAAAAGCTCTACGAATGAACTCTTAAAAGGTTGAAACTTGGCATGGTATCATCATTTCACCCGCATAGCATGTGCAAAAAAGTAGAGAGGGTCACGGCAAAAACTGGATGCACTTCGTGTACAAACTGGACAATCTCTTTCGAAGTATCAGGGTTCCGGACGAAAACTCATCTGTTACACCGGCAATTCAAAATTTTAATAACTTATTACAACTCTGGACGTTTTTTGCATTCAGCATGAACCATTCAAAGCCACGTCATCAACTTTCAAGCCTTTGTGACATAATTTGCTATTTTTAATGCATTTACTGATTTGTTTTGAGCTAAATGGCCCTGCAATTGAAAAGCTCTACAAATGAACTCTGAAAAGGTTGAAACTTGGCATGGTACCATCATTTCACCCGCATAGCATGTGCAAAAAAGTAGAAAGGGTCAAGGCAAAAAGTGGATACACTTCGTGTACCAACTGGACAATCTCTTTCGAAGTATCAGGGTTCCGGAAGAAAACTCATCTGTTACACCGGCAATTCAAAATTTTAATAACTAATTACAACTCCGGACGTTTTTTGCATTCAGCATGCACCATTCATAGCCAGGTCATCAACTTTCAGCCGTTTCCGACATAATTTTTGTTTTTCATGCATTTACTGATTTCTTTTGAGCTAGATGGCCCTGAAATTGAAAAGCTCTACAAATGAACTATGAAAAGATTGAAACTTCGCATGGTATCATCATTTCACCCGCATAGCATGTGCAAAAAAGTAGAGAGGGTCATGGAAAAACTGGATGCACTTCGTGTGCAAACTAGACAATCTGTTTCGAAGAATCAGGGTTTCGGATGAAAACTCATCTGTTACACCGGCAATTCTAAATTTTAATAACTTATTACAATTCCGGACGTTTTTTGCATCCAGCATGCAACATTCAAAGCCGCGTCATCAACTTTCAACCCTTTGTGACAAAATTTCCTATTTTTAATGCATTTTTTGATTTGTTTTGAGCTAAATGGCCCTGAAATTGAAAAGCTCTACAAATATACTCTGAAAAAGTAGAGAGGGTCATGGCAAAAACGGGATGCATTTCGTGTACAAACTGGACAATCTCTTTCGAAGTATCAGGGTTTCGGACGAAAACATTCTGTTAGACCGGCATTTCAAAATTTTAATAACTAATTACAACTCCGAACGTTTTTTGCATCCAGCATGCAACATTCAAAGCCACGTCATCAACTTTCAACCCTTTTTGACATAATTTGCTATTTTTCATGCATTTATTGATTTGTTTTGAGCTAAATGCCCCTGAAATTGAAAAGCTCTACGAATGAACTCTTAAAAGGTTGAAACTTGGCATGGTATCATCATTTCACCCGCATAGCATGTGCAAAAAAGTAGAGAGGGTCACGGCAAAAACTGGATGCACTTCGTGTACAAACTGGACAATCTCTTTCGAAGTATCAGGGTTCCGGACGAAAACTCATCTGTTACACCGGCAATTCAAAATTTTAATAACTTATTACAACTCTGGACGTTTTTTGCATTCAGCATGCACCATTCAAAGCCACGTCATCAACTTTCAAGCCTTTGTGACATAATTTGCTATTTTTATAGCATTTACTGATTTGTTTTGAGCTAAATGGCCCTGCAATTGAAAAGCTCTACAAATGAACTCTGAAAAGGTTGAAACTTGGCATGGTATCATCATTTCACCCGCATAGCATGTGCAAAAAAGTAGAAAGGGTCAAGGCAAAAAGTGGATACACTTCGTGTACCAACTGGACAATCTCTTTCGAAGTATCAGGGTTCCGGAAGAAAACTCATCTGTTACACCGGCAATTCAAAATTTTAATAACTTATTACAACTCCGGACGTTTTTTGCATTCAGCATGCACCATTCATAGCCAGGTCATCAACTTTCAGCCGTTTCCGACATAATTTTTGTTTTTCATGCATTTACTGATTTCTTTTGAGCTAAATGGCCCTGAAATTGAAAAGCTCTACAAATGAACTATGAAAAGATTGAAACTTCGCATGGTATCATCATTTCACCCGCATAGCATGTGCAAAAAAGTAGAGAGGGTCATGGAAAAACTGGATGCACTTCGTGTGCAAACTAGACAATCTGTTTCGAAGAATCAGGGTTTCGGACGAGAACTCATCTGTTACACCGGCAATTCAAAATTTTAATAACTTATTACAATTCCGGACGTTTTTTGCATCCAGCATGCAACATTCAAAGCCGCGTCATCAACTTTCAACCCTTTGTGACAAAATTTCCTATTTTTAATGCATTTTTTGATTTGTTTTGAGCTAAATGGCCCTGAAATTGAAAAGCTCTACAAATATACTCTGAAAAAGTAGAGAGGGTCATGGCAAAAACGGGATGCATTTCGTGTACAAACTGGACAATCTCTTTCGAAGTATCAGGGTTTCGGACGAAAACATTCTGTTAGACCGGCATTTCAAAATTTTAATAACTAATTACAACTCCGAACGTTTTTTGCATCCAGCATGCAACATTCAAAGCCACGTCATCAACTTTCAACCCTTTTTGACATAATTTGCTATTTTTCATGCATTTATTGATTTGTTTTGAGCTAAATGCCCCTGAAATTGAAAAGCTCTACGAATGAACTCTTAAAAGGTTGAAACTTGGCATGGTATCATCATTTCACCCGCATAGCATGTGCAAAAAAGTAGAGAGGGTCACGGCAAAAACTGGATGCACTTCGTGTACAAACTGGACAATCTCTTTCGAAGTATCAGGGTTCCGGACGAAAACTCATCTGTTACACCGGCAATTCAAAATTTTAATAACTTATTACAACTCTGGACGTTTTTTGCATTCAGCATGCACCATTCAAAGCCACGTCATCAACTTTCAAGCCTTTGTGACATAATTTGCTATTTTTATAGCATTTACTGATTTGTTTTGAGCTAAATGGCCCTGCAATTGAAAAGCTCTACAAATGAACTCTGAAAAGGTTCAAACTTGGCATGGTATCATCATTTCACCCGCATAGCATGTGCAAAAAAGTAGAAAGGGTCAAGGCAAAAAGTGGATACACTTCGTGTACCAACTGGACAATCTCTTTCGAAGTATCAGGGTTCCGGAAGAAAACTCATCTGTTACACCGGCAATTCAAAATTTTAATAACTTATTACAACTCCGGACGTTTTTTGCATTCAGCATGCACCATTCATAGCCAGGTCATCAACTTTCAGCCGTTTCCGACATAATTTTTGTTTTTCATGCATTTACTGATTTCTTTTGAGCTAAATGGCCCTGAAATTGAAAAGCTCTACAAATGAACTATGAAAAGATTGAAACTTCGCATGGTATCATCATTTCACCCGCATAGCATGTGCAAAAAAGTAGAGAGGGTCATGGAAAAACTGGATGCACTTCGTGTGCAAACTAGACAATCTGTTTCGAAGAATCAGGGTTTCGGACGAGAACTCATCTGTTACACCGGCAATTCAAAATTTTAATAACTTATTACAATTCCGGACGTTTTTTGCATCCAGCATGCAACATTCAAAGCCACGTCATCAACTTTCAACCCTTTGTGACAAAATTTGCTATTTTTAATGCATTTTTTGATTTGTTTTGAGCTAAATGGCCCTGAAATTGAAAAGCTCTACAAATATACTCTGAAAAAGTAGAGAGGGTCATGGCAAAAACGGGATGCACTTCGTGTACAAACTGGACAATCTCTTTCGAAGTATCAGGGTTTCAGACGAAAACATTCCGTTAGACCGGCATTTCAAAATTTTAATAACTAATTACAACTCCGAACGTTTTTTGCATCCAGCATGCAACATTCAAAGCCACGTCATCAACTTTCAACCCTTTCTGACATAATTTGCTATTTCTCATGCATTTATTGATTTGTTTTGAGCTAAATGCCCCTGAAATTGAAAAGCTCTACGAATGAACTCTTAAAAGGTTGAAACTTGGCATGGTATCATCATTTCACCCGCATAGCATGTGCAAAAAAGTAGAGAGGGTCACGGCAAAAACTGGATGCACTTCGTGTACAAACTGGACAATCTCTTTCGAAGTATCAGGGTTCCGGACGAAAACTCATCTGTTACACCGGCAATTCAAAATTTTAATAACTTATTACAACTCTGGACGCTTTCTGCATTCAGCATGCACCATTCAAAGCCAAGTCATCAACTTTCAACCCTTTGTGACATAATTTGCTATTTTTAATGCATTCACTGATTTGTTTTGAGCTAAATGGCCCTGCAATTGAAAGCTCTACAAATGAACTCTGAAAAGGTTGACACTTGGCATGGTATCATCATTTCACCCGCATAGCATGTGCAAAAAAGTAGAGAGGGTCACCGCAAAAACTGGATGCACTTCATGTGCAAACTGGACAATCTCTTTCGAAGTATCAGGGTTTCAGAGGAAAACTCATCTGTTACACCGGCAATTCAAAATTTTATTAACTTATTACAACTTCGGATGTTTTTGCATCCAGCAAGCAACATTCAAAGCCACGTCATCAACTTTCAACCCATTGTGACATAATTTATTATTTTTAATGCATTTACTGATTTGTTTTGAGCTAAATGGCCCTAAAATTGAAAAGCTCTATAAATGAACTCTGAAAAGGTTGAAATTTGGCATGGTATCATCATTTAACCCGCATAGCATGTGCAAAAAAGTAGAGAGGGTCACGGCAAAAACTGGATGCACTTCGTGTACAAACTGGACAATCTCTTTCGAAGTATCAGGGTTTCGGACGGAAACAAATCTGTTACACCGGCAATTCGAAATTTTAATAACTTATTACAACTCTGGACGTTTTCTACATTCAGCATGCACCATTCAAAGCCACGTCATCAACTTTCAACCGTTTGTGACATAATTTGCTATTTTTAATGCATTTACTGATTTGTTTTGAGCTAAATGGCCCTGCAATTGAAAAGCTCTACAAATGAACTCTGAAAAGGTTGAAACTTGGCATGGTATCATCATTTCACCCGCATAGCATGTGCAAAAAAGTAGAAAGGGTCAAGGCAATAACTAGATACACTTCGTGTACCAACTGGACAATCTCTTTCGAAGTATTAGGGTTTCGGAAGAAAACTCATCTGTTACACAGGCAATTCAAAATTTTAATAACTTATTACAACTCCGGACGTTTTTTGCATTCAGCATGCACCATTCATAGCCTGGTCATCAACTTTCAACCGTTTTCGACATAATTTGTTGTTTTTCATGCATTTACTGATTTCTTTTGAGCTAAATGGCCCTGAAATTGAAAAGCTCTACAAATGAACTCTGAAAAGATTGAAACTTGGCATGGTATCATCATTTCACCCGCATAGCATGTGCAAAAAAGTAGAGAGGGTCACGACAAAGACTGGATGCACTTCGTGCACAAACAAGACAATCTCTTGCGAAGTATCAGGGTTTCGGACGAAAACTCATCTGTTACACCGGCAATTCAAAATTTTAATAACTTATTACAACTCTGGACGTTTTTTGCATCCAGCATGCAACATTCAAAGCCACGTCATCAACTTTCAACCCTTTGTGACATAATTTTCTATTTTTAATGCATTTACTGATTTGTTTTGAGCTAAATGGCCCTGGAATTGAAAAGCTCTACAAATGAACTCTGAAAAGGTTGAAACTTGGCATGGCATCATCAGTTCGCCCGCATAGCATGTGCATAAAAGTAGAGAGGGTCATGGCAAAAACTGGATGCACTTCGTGTACAAACTGGACAATCTCTTTCGAAGTATCCGGGTTCCGGACGAAAACTCATCTGTTACACCGGCAATTCAAAATTTTAATAACTTATTACAACTCTGGACGTTTTTCGCATTCAGCATGCACCATTCAAAGCCACATCATCAACTTTCAACCCTTGGTGACATAATTTGCTATTTTTAATGCATTCACTGATTTGTTTTGAGCTAAATGGCCCTGCAATTGAAAAGCTCTACAAATGAACTCTGAAAAGGTTGAAACTTGGCAGGGTATCATCATTTCACCCGCATAGCATGTGCAAAAAAGTAGAGAGGGTCACCGCAAAAACTGGATGCACTTCGTGTGCAAACTGGACAATCTCTTTTGAAGTATTAGGGTTTCAGACGAAAACTCATCTGTTACACCGACAATTCAAAATTTTAATAACTTATTACAACTCCGGATGTTTTTTGCATCCAACATGCAACATTCAAAGCCACGTCATCAACTTTCAACCCTTTGTGACATAATTTGCTATTTTTAATGCATTTACTGATTTATTTTGAGCTAAATGGCCCTAAAATTGAAAAGCTCTATAAATGAACTCTGAAAAGGTTGAAATTTGGCATGGTATCATCATTTGACCCGCATAGCATGTGCAAAAAAGTAGAGAGGATCATGGCTAAAACTGGATGCACCTCGTGTACAAACTGGACAATCTCTTTTGAAGTATCAGGGTTTCGGACGAAAACTCATCTCTTAGACTGGCAATTCAAAATTTTAATAACTTATTACAACTCTGGATGTTTTTTGCATCCAGCATGCAACATTCAAAGCCACGTCATGAACTTTCAACCCTTTGTGACATAATTTGCTATTTTTAATGCATTTACTGATTTGTTTTGAGCTAAATGGCCCTGAAATTGAAAAGCTCGACAAATGAACTTTGAAAAGGTTGAAACTTGGATGGTGTCGTGGAATTGTCACGGCAGATGTCCTTGAGCTAGGACTTAGTCGTGGAGCCATCGCAACTAGGAAGCTTGAAGGGGTTATGCGGGATAAGGAACACGAGGGTTTATACTGGTTCGGCCCCTTACGGTGAAGGTAAAAGCCTACGTCCAGTTTTGGGTGATATTGATTAGGGTTACGATCGCCAGGAATTAAACAACTATCCCCGGCTCTCGATCAGATTGTTGTCGCCTTTAATCCGCTGTCGGGTCGTCCCTTTATATAAGGAGGCTGACGCCCAGCAGCCCTTAGAGTCCCGGCCGGCTTATAAGAGTATCCGGCTCGGACTCTAAACTATACTTGCCTTACGCTACAAGTTCTACGATAATAATAATTATAACTACGGGCCTTAAGCGATATCCGGGTCTCAGCCCATCTCCGGCCCATCGTCTTGAAACTTGGCTCCGGTCTTCTGGCAACAACCATACGAGTAACCTGGCCCCTCCTGGCGGGTGACTCTAAGGTCCATATCCTCAACATTAGGCCCCAGATTGATTTGAGCCAGCTCATGTCAATCTTCAACTCTTCTGACAGAAAAAATCTCCGGCTTACCATTCATATGAAGGCCATAACCCGGAGTGACGTCATCCTCTGGACTCCGGATAATCCGCCATGACGTCATCCTCCATTAAGTCCGTTTTTTACTCCGCCAGATCCGCAACGTATCTTTGCTTTACTGTCATTCCGAAAATCGAGGCGTCGTGGGGGGAGATAATCACGCCACGGTCTCCTTGAATCTCGCGCCCACTTATGACCTCGCCTTATAAATAGGCCGGCCCAACGGGTCCTTCTCACGCCCTCTTCTTCCTCCTCGCACCGTCGCTCCTCTGCCAGAGCTCCGCCACTGCCGCCGCCGTCGCGCCCCTGGTCTTCGTCAACCCGGCCGCTGCATCACCCTGACTCGGACCAGATAACGGCGGCGACTTCCGCTCTTCTCCAACTCCGGTGAGTCTCCTTTGCCCTGTCAGATAGATCTACCGTAGGGTTCGTCGGTGTTCTTCGCGTTCATCGCCATTGCCACAAACCTCAGTAGTTCTCATAGCCACTGTACTTAATCGATCTTTAACCTTGCATAGAGTTAGTGCGGTAGCTGTTTAAGCCTCATTTCAAGTACCAGTAGATCTCCTTCCACTGTATAGATGCCTCATTCGAGCTCAAGAACTTCCCTGCGTCCGCATTTTAGGTCTAGAAAATTTTCTTTGCTCCGACCATTTTGATCCGAAAAAGTTACGGTAGTATGCGAAAACCTGTTTTACCACACTTAGTAAAAACTGCAACCATTGAAACTTGGCGGCTTACATTTCCGGCTTAAAGAGAACCATGCTCTGTAGAATCCTCCGGCTTAACTGTAGTAAAGCCGTAAATAACCAATTTACTCTGAATCCCCCTGCGGCTTAAATAACCCACCGTATCTGAATATATATCATTAGTCCCCTTCATAAGCCGCCACCTTAATTTGAACGATAGATTCCGGCTTACAATTAACCCGGACACCTTTCTCTTTATCATAGACCACCAACCTTCACCATGCCTCCCAAGGCTCCTATCACTTGCAACTGGATGAGGTCCAACGTCACCGACGAGACCCTGGCCAATTTCGTTAAGTCCGGATACTTGCCTAAGAAGGAAAACATGTCCTACCGTGCCCCTGACCCGTCGGAAGAGAGACCACAGCCAAGGGACGGGGAGGTAGTGATCTTTGCCGACCATATGAGCCAGGGCTTCGCACCGCCCGGCTCAATGTTTTTCAGGGACGTGCTCAACTTCTTTGACCTACGGCCCCAGGATATAGGACCCAACTCCGTATCCAACATCTGCAACTTCCAAGTCTTTTGCGAAGTGTACCTTGGAGAAGAGCCCAGTTTGCTGCTTTTCAGAGAACTGTTCTACTTAAACCGCCAAAATGAGTGTGCCAACGGGCCAAGTCTAGAGTTAGGCGGGATCTCCATCCAACGGCGTAGGGACTGTCTGTTCCCTTACGCAGAGCCGCCGGGCCACCCTAAGGACTGGAATATGACTTGGTTCTACTGCCAAGATACGTCCCCGGCTGACGAGAACCCGCTGCCCGGCTTTCGCCCAACGCGCCTAGAGCCGACTCATCCGCTATCCGACAAACTGACTGCCGCGGAACGCCAACCTCTGCTTCCAACGATCAATAAGATCAAGGCCCTGCTAGGCAACGGTCTGAACGGAATTGATCTGGTCCGGGTCTGGATCTCATGGCGGGTGATCCCATTGAGCCGCCGCCCCGGCTTAATGTGTGAGTACACCGGGCGAAAGGATGACCCGCAGAGGCACAGTCGCAATGATCTTCCAGAAGACGTTGCAGAGGAAGAGACCAAGGCTCTTCTAAACGAGAGCTTGGCAGACTGCGGAAGAACCGGGCTAGCCCCCTTCTGCAAGACCAATCCAGCCCCAGCGGTAAGCCGCTGACTTTAACTTTTATCTTCGTCTGCATATAACCTTCAACTGAACCGTTTTAAGAATCAATCATTGTATCTCTCAGGCTGATGATAAATTCTGGCGGGTCAAATATGACCATGAGGCGGCCAAGAAGGCCAGGAAGGCAAAGAAAGCCGCCAAGAAAGCCGCCCCTCGCAAAAAGGGAAGCAGACCCACTGCTTCGGAGCTACTGCAATTAAGCGACAGCTCCGAGTCAGAGGTAATCCTTAAACCTTTAAATTCTTGCTATATTTGTTGTTTGTTGCTGTCCGCCTTATCAACACTTTGCTTATTGAAAGGATGACACCGGCGCCAGTAACCCGGTGGTTGAAGAGGTAATGTCACTTTCCTCCGACTCGGAGCCTTTGCCATAGCTGAAAGTCCGAAGAGTAACCCAGAAAGTAAGCTTTTCACATCCATTAGCTCATCAAGACCCTCAATTTCTTTTGAAGCAGCAGGTTCACGAAAGCCGGTGTCACACCCGGGCCCGCAAGGACACCGACCTCTCCGCCGGGTTACCCGACGCAACAAGGAAGCGTTGCACTGAGGTTTTTTCTCACCTGTACCCTTTTCATCCGTTGGCGGGTGTTATCCGTCAGCCACTCAACTCTTCTGACTCCAATTATCAGGAGACCTCCCCCTCTTCGGGTGACTCCATGCAGTCAAGTCTGCCGGCCTTCAAGACTGCACCCGGGTAATAACAATCTCCTTACATTATCTGTCTGTACTTACTCTTTGTGTGCCTAACACTTCTGCCTTTTCAGCGCCCAGGCAAAGCTCACCAAAAGAGCAAAGAAGACCAGGTCAGCCGGAGTGCCAGACTTGCCTGAACCGGAGGCGACGGCTCAAGAGCCGCCAACTGCCTCCGCCCCCGAAGCCACCACTCCAATGGACACGGCGCCTGAGGCCCCTGCCCCGACTACCAAGACAACGACCGAAGCTTCATTAATCCGGAGGCCTCCGGCTCAGCTCCACCAACAGACGACCCGGACGTGATCATCACCCGGACGGAATTCGTTGAGCCGGGGAGACCAACCGCGTTGGCCAAATGCTCCGCGAAGGGGGAGTTACTGCAGCCCCACCGGGTGAACCTGGACCTCTCCGGCTACACCGACTTGAGCATTGGAGAGCTCGTCTCTGGCTACATCAGCCAAGTCCACAAGAGCCGGGACGCCGAGGTTGCCATGGTCAACCAGATCCAACAAAAATCCGAGGTACCCTTCTGTTGTCTTCTTACTTTACTGCATAGTTACCTTTATCATGCTAGCCCCCAAGTCGATGACTTATACTTGAATATGTTGTAGACTTAGGTTCCGGCCTACTCAACTGAGCCGGCAGTACGTAGATAGATACGTTCAATATGCATTACCCCCAAGTGCCAAGTACCTTTGCTTGGAAAGCGCTTGGGACTTATATAACAACTGTTAATTAACCCGGAAATACATGCAGGCTGTTGGCAAGAAACTAGAGGCGGACCTTGCGGATCTCAAGAGCCGGCTAAAGATGCAGCAGATGGAGACCCGGAAGGCAAACGCCAAGTTTGTATCCAGCATCGCCACTCAAGAAAAGTTGAAGACCGAGTTTGATGCTGAGAGGAAAGCCTGGGTCGAAGAGAAGGCCGCACTGGTAACCCGGGCGGAACAGGCGGAGAAGGCCCTTACTGAGAAGACCGCTGAGTTCTCCGGCCTAAAGCGCCAAGTTTCCCAAATGGTGGCTGCTGTCTTCGGTAAGTCGCCTCACCGGCTTTCATCAAGTCTGTATATGTCATGATTCATCCTTGTCACCGGCTTATCTGATCTTGTTAAACAGGTCCCAGGAGTGCCAACCTCAACCAGAGCGTGGTCACCAAGTTAAAGGCCGTGTACACCCTGGTGGAACAGCTCTACACCGGGTCATAGCATGCCTTAGCTGTGGTGGCCCTATCCAACGAGGTACCAGCTCATCTGGCCGAAGTCCTGCGCCGGCTCGCTGTTCTGCCGCAGCGGATCCAGGAGTTACGACGGGCCTCCGCGAGAGCCGGAGCAATCACCGCACTGAGCCGGGCCAAAGCATTCCTGCCGGAGCTAGACCCGGCAGACATCGCCCTAGGTTACCCAAGCCTGAAGGAAGACAGCTCAGCCTTCGACCAGAAGGACTTCGCGGCATGTGTGAAGGCTGGACGCCCGGTGGCCACCCTCATCGGGAACGACACCGACTTGACCAAGTACCAGCCGGGTTATGATGCGGAGAATCAGAGGATTCCAACCCCTCGCTATGAAGCCCTCAACCTGATCCCGCCGGCTCGTCAGCACACCTTCGCCCCGGAGATTGACCCGGCCGGGTTAATTGACGAAGAAGCCAAGTTCGAAGCTCTCAGCGGCATCGACTGGAAATCATCAACCTTCGAGGTCTTGGGATCAACCGGAGGAGAAGACAGGAATGAGCCGGGGACTTCAACTCAGCGGGAAGCATAAGTTAGCTGGCGGCTTATCAAACATTGTTCCATCTTTTAGACTTGAAAAATTATTGTACTGGAGTAAGTGCAACAATTTATCTCTGCCGTGTCATCGTGCACGTTTTGAATGCAAAAGCCCTTTGAATTTGTCTCTTTGATGTTTCTCCGGGTCATAATCATCCCTTTGTTTTTCTCAACCTCAAAAGATGCCTTTAAGTATCTGCATAGAAAAGGCAAATCACAAGTCTCGAGGCGGCTTACCGCCCTGAGAATCAGGTGTTTGAGATAAATAACCCGGAATATGAATCAAAAAAGGCTGGTCCTTAATTACACTCTGAACATAGCCAAAATAACACACTTAACAGCCTGTAAACATCTTCCGGTTTAAATAACCCGGGCAGTAAGGTTGACACCTTAACTCTGATTTACTTGCTTTAATGACACCCATGACGAGCAACTAACACTGTAAACCAAAGTTAAGCCGGCAAGTGAGACCCGGCCATGCATACCTCAGAATAAACTTGTGAAAAAGCAGAAGAACTTAGGGGCTTCCGGTTCGAATACGACCAAAGACCCGGCCCCAAGGGGTTAAGCTAAAATTCGGATACGATCATATAGCCCCCAGTGGGTGTAGCGATGCCAATCAAAAGGGTACCGACAGCTATGTTCTCTTTGGTTCGAATACGACCCATGTTTGAACAGGAAGCCCCCAAATGATTCTTAAAATTGTCTAACGACGCTGATTCGAATACGATCCACGTCGGTTCTCAGAGGGGTTAAACTGTGATTCAAGTATGACCAAAGGTAACTTCCCAATGAGCTCGGCACTTTGCCAATCAAGTGGGTATCGACAGCTATGTTCTCTTTGGTTCGAATACGACCCATGTTTGAACAGGAAGCCCCCAAGTGATCTTACTGATTACGGCTAGACTCAAATACGATCATAAGCCGGATCCTCCTTTAAGTCAGCATGTAAAAAAAACACACGCATATTTGGAGGAGAAAAAAGGACAGAGGTCCTGCTTTATTGCTTATCATAATATATACATGTCTGAGACAGATATGTACACCACGAGAGCCGGTAGCTCAAGTGTAGTAAGGCCGAAGCTGAGCTATGTTCGACGGCCGACGGGTCTCCTCCTCAGATTTACGCGAATCTTTATGCTCCCGAATATCAATGAGGTAATATGACCCGTTGTGCAAGTTCTTGCTGACCACAAAGGGCCCTTCCCAAGGTGGGGATAACTTGTGTGTATCTGTTTGATCCTGGATGAGCCGGAGCACAAGGTCGCCTTCCTGGAAGAGCCGGGATTTGACCCGGCGGCTATGATAACGGCGCAGGTCTTGTTGGTAAATCGCTGAACGGGCTGCTGCCACATCACGCTGTTCGTCCAACAAGTCCAGAGCATCTTGGCGCGCCTGTTCATTATCCGTCTCAACATAAGCCGCCACGCGAGGTGAATCGTGACGGATGTCGCTGGGAAGGACTGCTTCTAATCCATAAACCATGAAGAAAGGCGTGAAGCCTATAGACCTGTTAGGAGTAGTGTTGATGCTCCATAAGACGGAGGGCAACTCCTCCACCCAACAACCTGGCGTCCGTTGCAAAGGGACCAAAAGCCGGGGCTTGATGCCCTTCAGAATCTCCTAGTTAGCTCTCTCAGTTTGACCATTGGATTGGGGATGAGCCACTGAGGAAACATCAAGTCGGATATGCTCTCGTTGACAAAACTCTTCCATAGCGCCTTTGGATAGATTGGTGCCATTGTCAGTTATGATGCTATGTGGAAAGCCGAAGCGGAAAATCACCTTTTTCATAAATTGAACCGCCGTGGCTGCATCGCACTTGCTAACTGGCTCAGCCTCCACCCACTTCGTGAATTTGTCAACTGCCACCAAGAGGTGGGTCTTCTTATCATTGGACCGTTTAAAAGGCCCAACCATATCAAGCCCCCAGACCGCAAAGGGCCAAGTGATTGGGATCATCCTCAACTCCTGAGCCGGCACATGAGCCCGTCGTGAGAACCTTTGGCAACCATCACATTTACTGACCAAGTCCTCTGCATCAGCGTGAGCCGTCGGCCAATAAAAACCATGACGGAAAGCCTTGGCCACAAGGGATTTTGAGCCGGCATGATGGCCACAATCCCCTTCATGGATCTCGTTTGCACAAACTAGTGGTGAACACATGATACTGTCCACCGCTAAGCTGCTTTGGGTTGGTCTGATAACCCCCCTGTTGCTGTTGATGACCCTGACCCGCCTGTTGATTAAAGCCCCCTTGACCGTTCTGAGGACCGGAATTTGAGCCGCCGCCCGGGCCATGAAAACCGCTGGTGCCTGAGCCACCGCCCGGGCCATTGTAGCTCTTAAAGGCCTTCATGATCGCGCAATCCTTCCACAGATGAGTCGCTGGCTTCTCTCTAGAGCCATGCCTTGGACAAGGCTCATTCAATAGCTGCTCCAGCGTTGGAACTGACCCGCCGCCTCGGGGAGGGGGCCTCCCTTTGCGTCGCGGGTTACTACCTTGGGAGTTGGCGTTGGCTACAAACTCTAGGCTGCCATCGGCCTTACGCTTGCCTCCTCCTTGGTTCCCCGGGTTAAACTGAGGACCCTTGCCATTGCCGTTCTTCTTTCCCTTCCCTGTCCTTTCATCGTCTGAAGGGGGATCCTTGGTACCATCAGAATCGGCGTACTTGACAAGAGCCGCCATTAGGGTACCCATATCAGTGCAGTCGCGTTTAAGCCGCCCGAGTTTCATCTTAAGGGGCACAAAGCGACAGTTCTGTTCCAACATTAAGACTGCAGAGCCGGCATCCATCTTATCTGATGAATGTATGATCTCCTTGACCCGGCGAACCCAATGGGTCGTGGATTCACCCTCCTGCTGCTTACAGTTAGTCAGATCCACAATTGACATAGACTGCCTGCAGGTATCTTTGAAGTTTTGAATGAACCGGGCTTTCAGCTCAGCCCAAGACCCAATGGAGTTCGGCGGTAGCCCTTTCAACCACGTGCGGGCAGTTCCATCTAACATCATGGTGAAATATTTGGCCATGGCCGCCTCACTGACCTCCAGCAATTCCATAGCCATCTCATAACTCTCAATCCAGGCTGCAGGCTGTAAGTCCGCTATATAGTTAGGCACCTTCCTAGGGCCCTTGAAGTCCTTTCATTACGGATGGCTGGTACCAAACAAGGGACACCCCCGGTCCTGGTAGAAATACCCACATCAACGGACGTCGCCGGATAAGCCGGGGGGTCTGGTAAGCCGTCAATTGAGGCACCTGCTCCGCTTCTTGCCGCGCTTGGTCTGCTGCGTAGAAGGCTCCATTATGAGCCGGGCCATGGCCAGGGGGCGGGTCATGGCGTCGGACATTACTTGAGCCGGTTGCTGAGACCATGTGCCGGCTATAACTTAGGCTCTGGCCTGGACGAGGGGTCGAGTGGATCCAGTCGTGGCTGTAGGAGTACGCCTCTTGCTGCGCTAGTGCCGTCTGCAGGAGTTCCCTGACCCGGCGGGTTTCGATGGCCGCCGGAGAGTCGCCGTCAACAGGGAGAGCCGCCAGTCGTGCTGCCGCAGCCACCATGTTCTCCAGCGGGTTATCATAATGACCCGGCGGTATTGGCACATACTGAGGCGGGGCAGGGGGCACCTGGGGAGGCCCCATCACTCGTGGCTGAATAAGGGGTCCAGACCCGGGCGCAATGACCCCTGGCGGGTTACTAGACCCTGCACCCGGCGTGTTGAAGAGATTGCGCGGGTCGTAAACCGGTGGGAGTTGAGACTGGGTCTTCTGGTGCCTCCTTCTCATGACCTCGTTGGCCGCGTTCTGATCCATCGTGAGCTGGAAGGACTGTGCCTGAATCAGCTGAGTCTGGGCGTCGAGGGCCGCCCGCTCCGCAGCCAGCCTGATCCCTTCCGCTGCAAGATCCTCTTTAGCTTTTATCAAATCCAATTTTAACTGTGCCACCTCCGCATCATGCTGAGCCTGGTTCGCTGGGTCAACCGTGGCGGTTAACAGGGCCGTCATCTTATCTGTGAGATCCATCAGCACCTGAGCCGGAGAAGGCACCGGGTTTCCCGATCCTGCAGCGGGGTTCTGAACAGGCTGCGCACCAGCCATAAAAACTCCAACCTGACTTGGCGGCTCAAAAAGGTCCGGAATACTGTCGCCATCGGAAAAACCCATGAGCCTGCCATCTTGAAGTTGGTACAATGAGTTTGATTCATCGGTGGCCGACTCGCCGTCAGAGCCGGCGGCCGCCTCATCACCAGACCCAGATGGATCAGAGGGCCCTCCATGGATGCATCCCACAAAAGCGCGCCTTAAGGCAGGCCGGGCTCGGGCGGGTTGCGCGCGCTGAGCCGTTTCGATGAGATCGGCGCAGAGATCCGGCTCGGTCCCGGCTCACCAATCTTGCCAATGAAGACATGAATTCCGCCAAAGGGGACCCGGTATCCGTACCCAACTGAGCCGGCGTCGGGGCCCCAGTCCGCATCGTCGATGTAGAGCTCGCCGCGACGACTCTTGGTCATCCGGCCCACAGCGTATC
The DNA here is from genome assembly GCF_002575655.3 of Aegilops tauschii subsp. strangulata. Lineage (NCBI taxonomy): Eukaryota > Viridiplantae > Streptophyta > Magnoliopsida > Poales > Poaceae > Aegilops > Aegilops tauschii. Next base: position 49,279 of record NW_027332623.1, read on the forward strand.
CCTTGATCCCTTCGAAGCTGCCCTTCAAGAACTCAAATCCACCGTGCGCAGGCCCCACGGTGGGCGCCAACTGTTGTGGAATTGTCACGGCAGATGTCCTTGAGCTAGGACTTAGTCGTGGAGCCATCGCAACTAGGAAGCTTGAAGGGGTTATGCGGGATAAGGAACACGAGGGTTTATACTGGTTCGGCCCCTTACGGTGAAGGTAAAAGCCTACGTCCAGTTTGGGGTGATATTGATTAGGGTTACGATCGCCAGGAATTAAACAACTATCCCTGGCTCTCGATCAGATTGTTGTCGCCTTTAATCCGCTGCCGGGTCGTCCCTTTATATAAGGAGGCTGACGCCCAGCAGCCCTTAGAGTCCCGGCCGGCTTATAAGAGTATCCGGCTCGGACTCTAAACTATACTTGCCTTATGCTACAAGTTCTACGATAATAATAATTATAACTACGGGCCTTAAGCCATATCCGGGTCTCAGCCCATCTCCGGCCCATCGTCTTGAAACTTGGCTCCGGGCTTCTGGCAACAACCGTACGAGTAACCCGGCCCCTCCTGGCGGGTGACTCTGAGGTCCATATCCTCAACAGATGGTATCATCATTTCACCCGCATAGCATGTGCAAAAAAGTAGAGAGGGTCACGGCAAAAACTGGATGCACTTCGTGTACAAACTGGACAATCACTACTGGAATCAGCTAATTTGCCATCTGCCAGCTCTTTGTCGTCTACTAGCTGACGGCAAAGAAGCTCTTTGCCATCAGCTACCCAAAAGCAGACGGCAAAGAACAGGCAGACGGCAAAGAAGCTCTTTGCCATCTGCCAGCTCTTTGCCGTCCGCTGGCAGACGGCAAAGAGTGTGGTGGCCCCCACCCCCCGCTCGTTTGAAAAAATCTTAACAGCCCACCTCTTTGCCGTCCGCTAGCAGACGGCAAAGAGGCAAAAAGGCGGATGGCAAAGGCTGGCGGACGGCATAGAGGGCACTTGACTAACGGCAGGTACCCCCCCGCCCGTTACTCACTTCCTCCTCGCCCTTCTCCTCCCACCCCGCCACCGCCGCCGCCGCCCGCCGCGCGCCGCCGCCCCGTCGCCCCCCGCCGCCCCGTCGCCCCACCGCCCCGGCTCCCCGTCGCCCCACCGCCCCACCGCCCCGTCGCCCCCCGCCCCGGCCCCCCGCCGCCCCGCGCCCCACCGCCGCCCCGGCCCACCGCCGCCCCACCGCCGCCCCGGCCCCCCGCCGGCCGGCGCCCCCGCCGCCCCGCCTCCTCCACCGCCCCGCCCCGGCCCCCCGCCGCCCGGGCCCCCGCCGCCCCGCCTCCTCCACCGCCCCGCCCCGGCCCCCGTCGCCGGCCCCTCCCCGACCCGTCGCCGCCCCCCACAGTGAGCCCCTCCCATTTTTTTCTGTTTTTTTGTTTTTCTTTTCTGTTTAGATAAGGTTTTTTAGTTTAAGTTTTTTCAGTTTAGAATTAATTAGTTTAGGTTATTTAGTTTAATTAGTTTAGGTTTAATTAGTTTAAATAGTTTAGTTTTAATTAGTTTAGGTTTTTAGTTTAGGTTAAGGTTAAGTAGAAGGGGGAAGAAGAAGAAGAAGAGGAGGAGGAGGAGGAGGAGGAGGAGGAGGAGAAAGAAGAAGAAGAAGAAGAAGAAGAAGAAGAAGAAGAAGAAGAAGAAGAAGAAGAAGAAGAAGAAGAAGAGGAGGAGGAGGAGGAGAAGGAAGAAGAAGAAGAAGAAGAAGAAGAAGAAGAAGAAGAAGAAGAAGAGGAGGAGGAGGAGGAGGAGGAGGAGGAGGAGGAGGAGAAAGAAGAAGAAGAAGAATAAGAAGAAAAAGAAGAAGACGGGGGATGAGAAGAAGTAGAAGAATGAGAAGAAGTAGAAGTAGTAGAAGAATGAGAAGACCCCCTGACCCCCTGACCCCCCAACCCCGACACCACACCCCGACACCCGACCCCGACTCCACCCCGACACCCGACCCCCTAACCCCCTGACCCCGACACGACACCCCGACCCCCTAACCCCCTGACCCCGACACGACACCCCGACCCCCCGACCCCGAAACAGCACCCCGACCCTGACACGGCACCCCGACACCGACACGGCACCCCGACCCTCGACACGACACCCCCGACACCCCGACCCCGAGACCCCGACCCCGACCCCGACACCCCGACCCCGAACCTGACCCGACACCCCGACCCCGACACCGACACGGCACCCCGACCCCGACCCGGCACCCCGACCCGACACCCCGACCCCGAGACCCCGACCCCGACACGGCACCCCGAGACCGACACGACACCCCGACCCCCGACACCTCCCGAAAAGGTGTTCTTTGGCCTTCCAGAAGCCGACGGGGTCATATATTTGTGAATTATTAGTTAGGTCATATATCTTTCGATTTTTTTATGAAAAACATCATATATAATTGTGTTGATCGGGTAGTTTTAAATGTGTAGTTGTTTCATCGCTGCGAGGTTTGGTGTTCGACGACCTCGCCGTGCGTTTGACGAGCTCTGCCCCTTCGTTCGTGGGTGAGCACAAATGACATGTCCTCCTCCCCCATTAATTATTTGATCTATTCCGATGAAACTTGATAGCTAGATATATATGTGTCTTGAATCATCAGTATGCGTAACCAATATGTGTCTCCCGTTCGAAAGCGTCATAGTTATAAATATGCATGCATTTGCATATTTATAACCTTGATTCTTTTGAATTGTCCAACGCTATCCATGGACAGCCCAAGTATGTTTAGATTGGGTTCGTTTTCCCATATGCTTTGCTCCGGATCCGACGCATAAATTTTGTCAGTGCCTCCCCTGTTGTTCTCCGGGTACACATCCTCTTTGTTTATTGCAGAGACGTGTATCAGGAGAACAGCGGGGAGGTGCTGCCAAAATTTTGCGTAGGATCCGGGGCATAGCATGGGAAAATGAACCCAATCTAAACATACTCGCGTGGGATTAGGACCTATCATTACCTATTAGAGTGTAGGTTGCATGGACGTAATAAAATTGACAAAGTAGATCAACTGATGAATACATACATGGTGAATTATATATATATATTTGTTGTGTGTCTAGTAGCTCTGAAAGTCAAGATGAGTGATCGTGCGTGGATGTACACCGGTCACACTGGTCAGAACAAATGGAGCACTGAATGGTTCACAAAAACCAAGGGGTTTGTGCGAGCCGCATTTGCAAATGGCCAGAGGAAAACCTGGTGCCCCTGTTTACGGTGCGGCAATTGGGAAAAGAGGACAGAGGCTGAAATGGGCAAACACCTGCAGAAGAGTGGTTTTACGCCCGATTATACGGTGTGGACATTTCATGGTGAGTCTGCCCAACGTGACCGAGCTGAGGTGGATCGTCGTCGCACCGACAAGCATGGTACCGGGATGGAAAACATGGTGCAAGACTTTGATGATGCTCGGGATTCGGACGAGGAGATGGAGGAATCTGCAAAGGCCTTCAATGAAATGTTGGAGTCTTCAAAACGTCCGCTCCATGAGCACACTGAGCTTTGTCAGTTGGATGCCATCTCACAAGTAATGGCTCTGAAGGCTCAGTTCAACTTGGGCAGAGAATGCTACGATGCAATGATGACAGTATTTGGACGCTTTCTACCCAAAGGCCATGTAATGCCTGCAAACCTGTACCAGTCGGACAAAATCCTCCGTGCACTGAAGATGCCCTATGATAAGATACATGCCTGTGAGAAAGGATGTGTCTTGTTTAGGCTTGACTATGCGGACTTGAACTATTGTCCCATTTGCAAGTATTCCAGGTATGTTGTGGTAGACAACGGTATGGGTGAGAAGACACAGACCAAAATCCCCGTTAGTGTTCTTCGGTATATGCCAATCGTACCAAGACTTCAACGTCTTTTCATGGTCGAAGAGACGGCCAGACAGGTGACATGGCACAAAACGGGCAAAAGAACCGAACTAGATGCAGATGGGAATCTGATGATTGTACACACATCGGATGGTGTTGCGTGGAAAAAGTTTGATGAATTACATGGTGACAAAGCGGAAGATCCGAGGCATCCTCGAGTCGGCATCAGCACGGATGGGTTCAGTGTGTTTGGTATGACGGCAGCCCAATACAGTTGTTGGCCCGTATTTGTCTTTCCACTCAATCCCCCCCCCCCCGGACAGATTACGCAAAGAAAGAACATTTTCCTGACGTTGATAATTCCAGGGCCCAACTATCCGGGGAAAAATATGAATGTGTACATGCAACCGCTTAAGGACGAATTGCAAGAAGCCTGGGATAATGGGTTCAAGACATACAATGCCTATAGCAAACGGAACTTCATAATGCGTGTCTGGTACATGTACTCGACGCATGACTTGCCGGCGTATGCGCTATTCGTTGGCTGGTGTGTGCATGGAAGGTTCCTGTGCCCCACATGCAAGGGAGCTCTTGAGTTTCGTTGGCTTCAGGTCGGTCGCAAGTTTTCTTGCTTCGACATGCATAGACAGTTCCTGAATCCTCGCCATAAGTTCAGGAAAGACAAGAAGAACTTCATCAGAGGTAGAGTTGTCAAAAACTCTGCACCACATGCATTGACAGGCCAACAGACCCTGGATCAGTTAAACGCTCTCGAGCCAGATCCAGAGCGTCCAGGGTACTTCAAGGGGTATAATTCTAAGCACGCCTGGACTCACAAAACATGCTTATGGGATCTGCCTTACTTCAAAGACCTCCTTTGCCCACACAACATCGACGTGATGCACACTGAGAAGAATATCTCCGAGGCACTTTTTGATACATTGTTCGGCATAGATGGGAAGTCAAAGGATAATACTAAGGCTAGAGTCGATCTGGAGGCGCTATGTGATAGGCCGTTACAAAACATGAAAGAACCGAAAGGAAAGCAGAACTGGACGAAGCCAAAGGCATGGTTCAATCTTGGAAGGCCAGCTATGAGGGAAATTATCTTGTGGGTGAAAATGCAGTTGATGTTCCCCGATGGGTATGCACCGAATCTACAGAGGGGAGCCAGTCTTGATAAATTGAAGATATTTGGTCTCAAGAGTCATGATTGGCACATATGGATTGAGCGGGTAATGCCGGTGATGTTGCGTGGCTTCATCCCTGAGGATGAATGGCTAGTACTGGCAGAACTCAGCTATTTCTTCCGTGTTCTTTGTGCGAAAGAACTATCGCCTGTCGTGCTAGAAGAAATGGAAGAGTTGGCGCCGGAGTTGATCTGCAAGTTAGAGAAGATCTTTCCACCGGGCTTCTTTAATCCAATGCAACATTTGATTTTGCATCTCCCGACCGAGGCAAGATTGGGGGGGCCCGTGCAAAATCGTTGGTGCTACCCAACTGAGAGGATGCAGAAGACGCTTCGACAAAAATGTAAAAATAAACGTAGAATTGAAGCATCGATGGCTGAGGCATTCATCACTGAGGAGGCGGCAAACTTCGTGACAGCACACTACGAAGCCAAAAATCGTCATTTGCAAAATCCGAAGCCTCGGTACAATGTTGACGACCCTAAAAAGGGTGGATCCAACCTCAGCCTATTCAAAGGGAATCTCGCACCAGCCAGTGTTTCAAATCCAGTATCTTTGGATAACGAACAATGGCGGACCATTTCGTTGTATATCTTCACCAACCTAATAGAAGTGCGGCCGTACATCGAGTAAGTTCTTGGTACATAGTTTCGCAACTTCTATTTCCTTTGAACTGCTCTTATTCCTGGATATTTCATACAGTCGATACGTCGCCTTATTCTCGTATGGAGCGCTGATCCAAAAGGATTCTGTCGAAGAGTATGAGATTCTCGTAAAGCAAGGAGGCGGCTATCCCGGTTTCATCTCTTGGTTCAAACAAACGGTAATTTCTATTAGACTTGTAGGCTATCCCGGTTTCATTCGCTAATTTGTGCGTAATGCAACAATCCTTTCATATTAAACTTGTAGGCTAATTCAGAGTCTATGGACGCCGAATTGAGACAAGTCGCTAATGGTTTTGACTATAAGGTCCGTTCATTTGTCAAATACGACATCAACGGGTATCGCTTTCGTACCTATGGCAAAGAGCTATCTATGGCCGACCGAAAGTCTACAAATTGTTGTGTATCTACTATCGGCGAAGGAGGTACCGAGTATTATGGGAGAGTTGAAGCAATTTATGAACTTCTATTCTATGGTGAAAACCCACCGAATGTCGTAGTCTTCAAATGTTATTGGTTTCAGCCGAAGGAGACTAGAAGGACTCATGAACATATAGGGCTAGTTGAAATCAACCAAAGCACCCATTTAGATGTTCTTGATGTCTATATTACGGCTCAACAGGCGACCCAAGTATTCTATCTACCGTGGGCCTGCCAAACTAATCCAAATCTGAAAGGTTGGGATGTCGTTTATGATGTGCCGCCACGTGCTAGACTATCTCCCCCAAAGGAAGAGGATTATGAACCTCACATTAACCCAGACACATATGAAGGAGAATTCTTCCAAGAGACACGTCTTTCCAAAAAGCGTTTCAAGAACCGCTGTACTTCACCCCAAAACATTGAAGTAGACAGCGACAGTGAATCCGACATCATCCCAGAGGAGGAACAAGAAGAGCCGGAACAAGAAGAGGTTACTGCTGCGGATGACCTGTCATTGCTTGACCGATTACTTCAAGGTGGCCTTGCACATGTTGATGCCACTGAACCCTATGAGCCCGTCATTGATTATAGTGATGATGATGATTATGCATTTATTGATGATACTGATCGAGATTATTAGTAGTGTCAGGTATTAAATTTTTTAATGTTGTACTTGATGATGATACACTTAAGTGATACACATATTATTATTCATGTCGGTCTTTTTTTTATGTTGTACTAATTTCGTTTACTGTTTGTCATGGCAGGTGTTGAAAGATGGTGGGTGCTGGTCGGGAGCGCGCCAAGGCCCCTTCTTCGTCGGTGCGTGGTCTGAGGTCTTCGATTCCAGACGTACCTCTCCGCCGAGCGTTGCTGGACAGTATGTCCACACCGCCGGGCCCTTCTTCGTCGACCGCGGTGCCCAGCAGGGGACGAGGTAGGAAGAGAGGAGGTGGGGCACGTGGTCGCGGGAGAGGAGGTAGGGTGACTGCTACGGCGCCTTCCTCGCCGCCACCCCCAGCTGTTTCACCCGAGCACGTGACTGCTAGGGTGGACTCGTCCAAGGAGGAGGCTACACGGACTCCGGTCCACGAGCCTCCGGTCCACGGGTCTTGGGCCCACGAGCCTCGGGTCGACTGGCCTTCGGCCCACGAGACCCCGGAGGAGCACACGTCCGGATGGGGTACCTGGCCGGATCAGCCCGAGGAGCTGAGTGGCCATGCTGATGATGGCGGGGAGCCGACTGATCTTGAGGAGGAGGGTGGCACCGTCTACCAGCGTGGTGCTACACGGCTCCCGTCCGTGCCGGCGACCCGCGAGCAGAGGTGGTTGATCTTCCCTGATGGGGAGAGGTACGTAAGTGCATTTAATATTTTTGTACCTTCTGCATTCACGTTTCTTCAAATAACTAATGCCTTGGCCTTGTCATGCTGCAGGGGTTGGGACCACCATCATAGTGTCCGCCGGCCCAACTCCGTCCTTGGAATTCTTTGCCGGCAAAACTTCCCGGGGTTTGTCACGTTGCCTGGTGAGGGTCGGCTTCCAGAGCTTGGGTTGAGCTGGGAGCACTACGTGGCTGCCCCGGCCCCGCCGGATGTCATTATCGACGGTGTCGTGTGTGACACGAGGGCAGACATGGTGATCAGGACGTTCTGGGTAATTTCTCCTTTACACATTTCAAAATCTTCAACTAGCTAGTTATTAATTGTACTAATCAATATTGTCTCATTTGATTGCAGACATTCTATAGGTGTGAGGAGGGATACGAGGAGGACAGCGCAAATGTTATCCAAAACATCCATTTCAACTAAATTAGCTCTAAAATGACCCATTTTACGTAGATTAGCTCCTAAATGATCCATTTTACCTACGTTAGCTTTAAAATGACCCATTTCACCTAGGTTAGCTCCAAAATGACCCATTTCACCTAGGTTAGCTCCAAAATGACCCATCTTACCTAGGTTAGCTTATAAATGATCCAGTTTATCCAAGTTAGCTCTAAAATGACCCAATTTACCTGAGTAGCTCCTAGGTTAGCTTATAAATGATCCAGTTTATACTTCTTGTTCTAGTCTTCTTCTTGTTCTAGTCACCTATTTCTAACTTTCTTATTTACCATTTTGCAGATTTCATTCACTTCATGGAAGCTAGCTTGCTATGATGGAGTGCTTGCTTTTCCTTTGATGAAACTTTGCATTGTATCTAGCTTGCTATGATGGAACTTGCTATCTTGATGAAACTTTGCATTGTAATATATATATGGATGGAACAATGTGTATGGATGGAACTTGCTTATGTATGAACAATGTGTATGGATGAAACTGATGTGATATGTGATATGAAACTTATGTGCTGGATATGTGATATGGAAATATATCTATATATGTCATATATATTTTCTGTGCAAATTTTGGGATTTAATAAAAAACAGAAAAAACAGCCAATATGCAGGCTCTTTGCCGTCTGCCACCGACGGCAAAGAGCTCTTTGCCGTCTGCCACGGACTGCAAAGAAGCCACGTGGCAGCCAACTGTGCTTCCTGGGAGCTGACCCATTTGGTCAGTTTGCCTACAGTGGCAGACGGCAAAGACTTTGCCATCTGTGGCAGACGGCAAAGACCAGAGAAATTTTGCCGTCAGCGGCGGACGGCAAAGGTCTGCCGTTAGCCAATTAACGGACTGACAGCGCAATTATTGCCGTCCGCCGCAGACGGCAAAGAGCCTTTGTCGTCCGCCGCCAGGAAGCAGACGGCAAAGCAGCTGTTTACCGTAGCCTTCTTTGCCGGAGCCTTTTGCCGTCCGCGGCTGACGGCAAAGGTCTTTGCCGTTCGCCGTGGCAGACGGCAAAGTAGCTGTTTCCTGTAGTGAATCTCTTTCGAAGTATCAGGGTTTCGGACGAAAACTCATCTGTTACACCGGTAATTCAAAATTTTAATAACTTATTACAACTCTGGACATTTTTTGCATTCATCATGCACCATTCAAAGCCACGTCATCAACTTTCAACCGTTTCCGACATAATTTGCTATTTTTAATGCATTTACTGATTTGTTTTGAGCTAAATGGCCCTGCAATTGAAAAGCTCTAAAATGAACTCTGAAAAGGTTGAAACTTGGCATGGTATCATCATTTCACCGGCATAGCATGTGCAAAAAAGTAGAGAGGGTCACCGCAAAAACTGGATGCACTTCGTGTGCAAACTGGACAATCTCTTTTGAAGTATTAGGGTTTCGGACGAAAACTCATCTGTTACACTCGTAATTCAAAATTTTAATAACTTATTACAACTCTGGACGTTTTTTGCATTCAGCATGCACCATTCAAAGCCACGTCATCAACATTCAACCCTTTGTGACATAATTTGCTATTTTTAATGCATTTACTGATTTGTTTTGAGCTAAATGGCCCTGAAATTGAAAAGCTCTACAAATGAACTCTGAAAAGGTTGAAACTTGGCATGGTATCATCAATTCACCCGCATAGCATGTGCAAAAAAGTAGAAATGGTCAAGGCAAAAACTAGATACACTTCGTGTACCAACTGGACAATCTCTTTCGAAGTATCAGGGTTTCGGAAGAAAACTCATATGTTACACCGGCAATTCAACATTTTAATAACTTGTTACAACTCTGGACATTTTCTGCATTCAGCATGCACCATTCAAAGCCACGTCATCAACTTTCAACCCTTTGTGACATAAATTGCTATTTTTAATGCATTTACTGATTTGTTTTGAGCTAAATGGCCCTGCAATTGAAAAGCTCTACAAATGAACTCTGAAAGGGTTGAAACTTGGCATGGTATAATCATTTCACCCGCATAGCATGTGCAAAAAAGAAGAGAGGGTCACGGGAAAACTGGATGCACTTCGTGCACAAAAAAGACAATCTCTTTCGAAGTATAAGGGTTTCGGACGAAAACTCATCTGTTACACCGGCAATTCAAAATTTTAAAACTTATTACAACTCCGGACGTTTTTTGCATCCAGCATGCAACATTCAAAGACACGTCATCAACTTTCAACCCTTTATGACATAATTTGCTATTTTTAATGCATTTACAGATTTGTTTTGAGCTAAATGGCCCTGGAATTGAAAAGCTCTACAAATGAACTCAGAAAAGGTTGAAACTTGGCATGGCATCATCATTTCACCCGCATAGCATGTGCAAAAAAGTAGAGAGGGCCATGGCAAAAACTGGATGCACTTCGTGTACAAACTGGACAATCCCTTTCGAAGTATCAGGGTTCCAGACGAAAACTCATCTGTTACACCGGCAATTCAAAATTTTAATAACTTATTACAACTCTGGACGTTTTTTGCATTCAGCATGCACCATTCAAAGCCACGTCATCAACTTTCAACCCTTGGTGACATAATTTGCTATTTTTAATGCATTCACTGATTTGTTTTGAGCTAAATGGCCCTGCAATTGAAAAGCTCTACAAATGAACTCTGAAAAGGTTGAAACTTGGCAGGGTATCATCATTTCACCCGCATAGCATGTGCAAAAAAGAAGAGAGGGTCACCGAAAAAACTGGATGTACTTCGTGTGAAAACTGGACAATCTCTTTCGAAGTATTAGGGTTTCGGACGAAAACTCATATGTTACACTCGTAATTCAAAATTTTAATAACTTATTACAACTCTGGACGTCTTTTGCATTCAGCTTGCACCATTCAAAGCCACGTCATCAACTTTCAACCCTTTGTGACATAATTTGCTATTTTTAATGCATTTACTGATTTGTTTTGAGCTAAATGGCCCTGCAATTGAAAAGCTCTACAAATGAACTCTGAATAGGTTGAAACTTGGCATGGTATCATCATTTCACCCGCATAGCATGTGCAAAAAAGTGGAGAGGGTCACCGCAAAAACTGGATGCACTTCGTGTGCAAACTGGACAATCTCTTTCGAAGTATCAGGGTTTCAGACGAAAACTCATCTGTTACACCGGCAATTCAAAATTTTAATAACTTATTACACCTCTGGATGTCTTTTGCATTCAGCATGCACCATTCAAAGCCACGTCATGAACTTTAAACCCTTTGTGACATAATTTGCTATTTTTAATGCATTTACTGATTTGTTTTGAGCTAAATGGCCCTGAAATTGAAAAGCTCTACAAATGAACTCTGAAAAGGTTGAAACTTGGCATGGTATCATCATTTCACCCGCATAGCATGTGCAAAAAAGTAGAGAGGGTCATGGCAAAAACTGGATGCACCTCGTGTACAAACTGGACAATCTCTTTCGAAGTATCAGGGTTTCGGACGAAAACTCATCTCTTAGACCGGCAATTCAAAATTTTAATAACTTAATACAACTCTGGATGTTTTTTGCATCTAGCATGCAACATTCAAAGCCACGTCATCAACTTTCAACCCTTTGTGACATAATTTGCTATTTTTAATGCATTTACTGATTTATTTCAAGCTAAATGGCCCTAAAATTGAAAAGCTCTATAAATGAACTCTGAAAAGGTTGAAATTTGGCATGGTATCATCATTTCACCCGCATAGCATGTGCAAAAAAGTAGAGAGGGTCATGGCAAAAACTGGATGCACCTCGTGTACAATCTGGACAATCTCTTTCGAAGTATCAGGGTTTCAGACGAAAAACTCATCTCTTAGACCGGCAATTCAAAATTTTAATAACTTATTACAACTCTGGATGTTTTTTGCATCCAGCATGCAACATTCAAAGCCACGTCATCAACTTTCAACCCTTTGTGACATAATTTGCTATTTTTAATGCATTTACTGATTTGTTTTGAGCTAAATGGCCCTGCAATTGAAAAGCTCTAAAATGAACTCGGAAAAGGTTGAAACTTGGCATGGTATCATCATTTCACCGGCATAGCATGTGCAAAAAAGTAGAGGGTCACCGCAAAAACTGGATGCACTTCGTGTGAAAACTGGACAATCTCTTTCGAAGTATTAGGGTTTCGGACGAAAACTCATCTGTTACACTCGTAATTCAAAATTGCATGCAGCATGCACCATTCAAAGCCACGTCATCAACTTTCAACCCTTTGTGACATAATTTGCTATTTTTAATGCATTTACTGATTTGTTTTGAGCTAAATGGCCCTGAAATTGAAAAGCTCTACAAATGAACTCTGAAAAGGTTGAAACTTGGCATGGTATCATCATTTCACCCGCATAGCATGTGCAAAAAAGTAGAAAGGGTCAAGGCAAAAACTAGATACACTTCGTGTACCAACTGGACAATCTCTTTCGAAGTATCAGGGTTTCGGAAGAAAACGCATCTGTTACACCGGCAATTCAACATTTTAATAACTTGTTACAACTCTGGACATTTTCTGCATTCAACATGCACCATTCAAAGCCACGTCATCAACTTTCAACCCTTTGTGACATAAATTGCTATTTTTAATGCATTTACTGATTTGTTTTGAGCTAAATGGCCCTGCAATTGTAAAGCTCTACAAATGAACTCTGAAAAGGTTGAAACTTGGCAGGGTATCATCATTTCACCCGCATTGCATGTGCAAAAAAGAAGAGAGGGTCACCGCAAAAACTGGATGCACTTCGTGTGAAAACTGGACAATCTCTTTCGAAGTATTAGGGTTTCGGACGAAAACTCATCTGTTACACTCGTAATTCAAAATTTTAATAACTTATTACAACTCTGGACGTCTTTTGCATTCAGCTTGCACCATTCAAAGCCACGTCATCAACTTTCAACCCTTTGTGACATAATTTGCTATTTTTAATGCATTTACTTATTTGTTTTGTGCTAAATGGCCCTGCAATTAAAGCTCTAAAATGAACTCGGAAAAGGTTGAAACTTGGCATGGTATCATCATTTCACCGGCATAGCATGTGCAAAAAAGTAGAGGGTCACCGCAAAAACTGGATGCACTTCGTGTGAAAACTGGACAATCTCTTTCGAAGTATTAGGGTTTCGGATGAAAACTCATCTGTTACACTCGTAATTCAAAATTGCATGCAGCATGCACCATTCAAAGCCACGTCATCAACTTTCAAGCCTTTGTGACATAATTTGCTATTTTTAATGCATTTACTGATTTGTTTTGAGCTAAATGGCCCTGCAATTGAAAAGCTCTACAAATGAACTCTGAAAAGGTTGAAACTTGGCAGGGTATCATCATTTCACCCGCATAGCATGTGCAAAAAAGAAGAGAGGGTCACCGCAAAAACTGGATGCACTTCGTGTGAAAACTGGACAATCTCTTTCGAAGTATTAGGGTTTCGGACGAAAACTCATCTGTTACACTCGTAATTCAAAATTGCATGCAGCATGCACCATTCAAAGCCACGTCATCAACTTTCAACCCTTTGTGACATAATTTGCTATTTTTAATGCATTTACTGATTTGTTTTGAGCTAAATGGCCCTGCAATTGAAAAGCTCTACAAATGAACTCTGAAAAGGTTGAAACTTGGCAGGGTATCATCATTTCACCCGCATAGCATGTGCAAAAAAGAAGAGAGGGTCACCGCAAAAACTGGATGCACTTCGTGTGCAAACTGGACAATCTCTTTCGAAGTATCAGGGTTTCGGAAGAAAACTCATCTGTTACACCGGCAATTCAAAATTTTAATAACTTATTACAACTCCGGACGTTTTTTGCATTCAGCATGCACCATTCATAGCCAGGTCATCAACTTTCAAACGTTTCCGACATAATTTGTTGTTTTTCATGCATTTACTGATTTATTTTGAGCTAAATGGCCCTGAAATTGAAAAGCTCTACAAATGAACTCTGAAAAGATTGAAACTTGGCATGGTATAATCATTTCACCCGCATAGCATGTGCAAAAAAGAAGAGAGGGTCACGGCAAAAACTGGATGCACTTCGTGCACAAAAAAGACAATCTCTTTCGAAGTATCAGGGTTTCGGACGAAAACTCATCTGTTACACCGGCAATTCAAAATTTTAAAACTTATTACAACTCCGGACGTTTTTTGCATCCAGCATGCAACATTCAAAGACACGTCATCAACTTTCAACCCTTTATGACATAATTTGCTATTTTTAATGCATTTACAGATTTGTTTTGAGCTAAATGGCCCTGGAATTGAAAAGCTGTACAAATGAACTCTGAAAAGGTTGAAACTTGGCATGGCATCATCATTTCACCCGCATAGCATGTGCAAAAAAGATGAGAGGGCCATGGCGAAAACTGGATGCACTTCGTGTACAAACTGGACAATCTCTTTCGAAGTATCAGGGTTCCGGACGAAAACTCATCTGTTACACCGGCAATTCAAAATTTTAATAACTTATTACAACTCTGGACGTTTTTTGCATTCAGCATGCTCCATTCAAAGCCACGTCATCAACTTTCAACCCTTGGTGACATAATTTGCTATTTTTAATGCATTCACTGATTTGTTTTGAGCTAAATGGCCCTGCAATTGAAAAGCTCTACAAATGAACTCTGAAAAGGTTGAAACTTGGCAGGGTATCATCATTTCACCCGCATAGCATGTGCAAAAAAGAAGAGAGGGTCACCGCAAAAACTGGATGCACTTCGTGTGAAAACTGGACAATCTCTTTCGAAGTATTAGGGTTTCGGACGAAAACTCATCTGTTACACTCGTAATTCAAAATTGCATGCAGCATGCACCATTCAAAGCCACGTCATCAACTTTCAACCCTTTGTGACATAATTTGCTATTTTTAATGCATTTACTGATTTGTTTTGAGCTAAATGGCCCTGCAATTGAAAAGCTCTACAAATGAACTCTGAAAAGGTTGAAACTTGGCAGGGTATCATCATTTCACCCGCATAGCATGTGCAAAAAAGAAGAGAGGGTCACCGCAAAAACTGGATGCACTTCGTGTGCAAACTGGACAATCTCTTTCGAAGTATCAGGGTTTCGGAAGAAAACTCATCTGTTACACCGGCAATTCAAAATTTTAATAACTTATTACAACTCCGGACGTTTTTTGCATTCAGCATGCACCATTCATAGCCAGGTCATCAACTTTCAAACGTTTCCGACATAATTTGTTGTTTTTCATGCATTTACTGATTTATTTTGAGCTAAATGGCCCTGAAATTGAAAAGCTCTACAAATGAACTCTGAAAAGATTGAAACTTGGCATGGTATAATCATTTCACCCGCATAGCATGTGCAAAAAAGAAGAGAGGGTCACGGCAAAAACTGGATGCACTTCGTGCACAAAAAAGACAATCTCTTTCGAAGTATCAGGGTTTCGGACGAAAACTCATCTGTTACACCGGCAATTCAAAATTTTAAAACTTATTACAACTCCGGACGTTTTTTGCATCCAGCATGCAACATTCAAAGACACGTCATCAACTTTCAACCCTTTATGACATAATTTGCTATTTTTAATGCATTTACAGATTTGTTTTGAGCTAAATGGCCCTGGAATTGAAAAGCTGTACAAATGAACTCTGAAAAGGTTGAAACTTGGCATGGCATCATCATTTCACCCGCATAGCATGTGCAAAAAAGATGAGAGGGCCATGGCGAAAACTGGATGCACTTCGTGTACAAACTGGACAATCTCTTTCGAAGTATCAGGGTTCCGGACAAAAACTCATCTGTTACACCGGCAATTCAAAATTTTAATAACTTATTACAACTCTGGACGTTTTTTGCATTCAGCATGCTCCATTCAAAGCCACGTCATCAACTTTCAACCCTTGGTGACATAATTTGCTATTTTTAATGCATTCACTGATTTGTTTTGAGCTAAATGGCCCTGCAATTGAAAAGCTCTACAAATGAACTCTGAAAAGGTTGAAACTTGGCAGGGTATCATCATTTCACCCGCATAGCATGTGCAAAAAAGAAGAGAGGGTCACCGCAAAAACTGGATGCACTTCGTGTGAAAACTGGACAATCTCTTTCGAAGTATTAGGGTTTCGGACGAAAACTCATCTGTTACACTCGTAATTCAAAATTGCATGCAGCATGCACCATTCAAAGCCACGTCATCAACTTTCAACCCTTTGTGACATAATTTGCTATTTTTAATGCATTTACTGATTTGTTTTGAGCTAAATGGCCCTGCAATTGAAAAGCTCTACAAATGAACTCTGAAAAGGTTGAAACTTGGCAGGGTATCATCATTTCACCCGCATAGCATGTGCAAAAAAGAAGAGAGGGTCACCGCAAAAACTGGATGCACTTCGTGTGCAAACTGGACAATCTCTTTCGAAGTATCAGGGTTTCGGAAGAAAACTCATCTGTTACACCGGCAATTCAAAATTTTAATAACTTATTACAACTCCGGACGTTTTTTGCATTCAGCATGCACCATTCATAGCCAGGTCATCAACTTTCAAACGTTTCCGACATAATTTGTTGTTTTTCATGCATTTACTGATTTATTTTGAGCTAAATGGCCCTGAAATTGAAAAGCTCTACAAATGAACTCTGAAAAGATTGAAACTTGGCATGGTATAATCATTTCACCCGCATAGCATGTGCAAAAAAGAAGAGAGGGTCACGGCAAAAACTGGATGCACTTCGTGCACAAAAAAGACAATCTCTTTCGAAGTATCAGGGTTTCGGACGAAAACTCATCTGTTACACCGGCAATTCAAAATTTTAAAACTTATTACAACTCCGGACGTTTTTTGCATCCAGCATGCAACATTCAAAGACACGTCATCAACTTTCAACCCTTTATGACATAATTTGCTATTTTTAATGCATTTACAGATTTGTTTTGAGCTAAATGGCCCTGGAATTGAAAAGCTGTACAAATGAACTCTGAAAAGGTTGAAACTTGGCATGGCATCATCATTTCACCCGCATAGCATGTGCAAAAAAGATGAGAGGGCCATGGCGAAAACTGGATGCACTTCGTGTACAAACTGGACAATCTCTTTCGAAGTATCAGGGTTCCGGACGAAAACTCATCTGTTACACCGGCAATTCAAAATTTTAATAACTTATTACAACTCTGGACGTTTTTTGCATTCAGCATGCTCCATTCAAAGCCACGTCATCAACTTTCAACCCTTGGTGACATAATTTGCTATTTTTAATGCATTCACTGATTTGTTTTGAGCTAAATGGCCCTGCAATTGAAAAGCTCTACAAATGAACTCTGAAAAGGTTGAAACTTGGCAGGGTATCATCATTTCACCCGCATAGCATGTGCAAAAAAGAAGAGAGGGTCACCGCAAAAACTGGATGCACTTCGTGTGAAAACTGGACAATCTCTTTCGAAGTATTAGGGTTTCGGACGAAAACTCATCTGTTACACTCGTAATTCAAAATTTTAATAACTTATTACAACTCTGGACGTCTTTTGCATTCAGCTTGCACCATTCAAAGCCACGTCATCAACTTTCAACCCTTTGTGACATAATTTGCTATTTTTAATGCATTTACTGATTTGTTTTGTGCTAAATGGCCCTGCAATTGAAAAGCTCTACAAATGAACTCTGAATAGGTTGAAACTTGGCATGGTATCATCATTTCACCCGCATAGCATGTGCAAAAAAGTGGAGAGGGTCACCGCAAAAACTGGATGCACTTCGTGTGCAAACTGGACAATCTCTTTCGAAGTATCAGGGTTTCAGACGAAAACTCATCTGTTACATCTGCAATTCAAAATTTTAATAACTTATTACAACTCTGGATGTCTTTTGCATTCAGCATGCACCATTCAAAGCCACGTCATGAACTTTCAACCCTTTGTGACATAATTTGCTATTTTTAATGCATTTACTGATTTGTTTTGAGCTAAATGGCCCTGAAATTGAAAAGCTCTACAAATGAACTCTGAAAAGGTTGAAACTTGGCATGGTATCATCATTTCACCCGCATAGCATGTGCCAAAAAGTAGAGAGGGTCATGGCAAAAACTGGATGCACCTCGTGTACAATCTGGACAATCTCTTTCGAAGTATCAGGGTTTCGGACGAAAACTCATCTCTTAGACCGGCAATTCAAAATTTTAATAACTTATTACAACTCTGGATGTTTTTTGCATCCAGCATGCAACATTCAAAGCCACGTCATCAACTTTCAACCCTTTGTGACATAATTTGCTATTTTTAATGCATTTACTGATTTGTTTTGAGCTAAATGGCCCTGCAATTGAAAAGCTCTAAAATGAACTCTGAAAAGGTTGAAACTTGGCATGGTATCATCATTTCACCGGCATAGCATGTGCAAAAAAGTAGAGGGTCACCGCAAAAACTGGATGCACTTCGTGTGAAAACTGGACAATCTCTTTCGAAGTATTAGGGTTTCGGACGAAAACTCATCTGTTACACTCGTAATTCAAAATTGCATTCAGCATGCACCATTCAAAGCGACGTCATCAACTTTCAACCCTTTGTGACATAATTTGTTATTTTTAATGCATTTACTGATTTGTTTTGAGCTAAATGGCCCTACAATTGAAAAGCTCTACAAATGAACTCTGAAAAGGTTGAAACTTGGCATGGTATCATCATTTCACCCGCATAGCATGTGCAAAAAAGTAGAGAGGGTCACCGGAAAAACTGGATGCACTTCGTGTGCAAACTAGACAATCTCTTTCGAAGTATCAGGGTTTCGGACGAAAACTCATCTGTTAGACCAGCAATTCAAAATTTTAATAACTTATTACAACTCTGGATGTCTTTTGCATTCAGCATGCACCATTCAAAGCGACGTCATCAACTTTCAACCCTTTGTGACATAATTTGTTATTTTTAATGCATTTACTGATTTGTTTCGAGCTAAATGGCCCTACAATTGAAAAGCTCTACAAATGAACTCTGAAAAGGTTGAAACTTGGCATGGTATCATCATTTCACCCGCATAGCATGTGCAAAAAAGTAGAGAGGGTCACCGCAAAAACTGGATGCACTTCGTGTGCAAACTAGACAATCTCTTTCGAAGTATCAGGGTTTCGGACGAAAACTCATCTGTTAGACCAGCAATTCAAAATTTTAATAACTTATTACAACTCTGGATGTCTTTTGCATTCAGCATGCACCATTGAAAGCGACGTCATCAACTTTCAACCCTTTGTGACATAATTTGTTATTTTTAATGCATTTACTGATTTGTTTTGAGCTAAATGGCCCTACAATTGAAAAGCTCTACAAATGAACTCTGAAAAGGTTGAAACTTGGCATGGTATCATCATTTCACCCGCATAGCATGTGCAAAAAAGTAGAGAGGGTCACCGGAAAAACTGGATGCACTTCGTGTGCAAACTAGACAATCTCTTTCGAAGTATCAGGGTTTCGGACGAAAACTCATCTGTTAGACCAGCAATTCAAAATTTTAATAACTTATTACAACTCTGGATGTCTTTTGCATTCAGCATGCACCATTGAAAGCGACGTCATCAACATTCAACCCTTTGTGACATAATTTGCTATTTTTAATGCATTTACTGATTTGTTTTGAGCTAAATGGCCCTGAAATTGAAAAGCTCTACAAATGAACTGTGAAAAGGTTGAAACTTGGCATGGTATCATCATTTCACCCGCATAGCATGTGCAAAAAAGTAGAGAGGGTCACCGGAAAAACTGGATGCACTTCGTGTGCAAACTAGACAATCTCTTTCGAAGTATCAGGGTTTCGGACGAAAACTCATCTGTTAGACCAGCAATTCAAAATTTTAATAACTTATTACAACTCTGGATGTCTTTTGCATTCAGCATGCACCATTCAAAGCGACGTCATCAACTTTCAACCCTTTGTGACATAATTTGCTATTTTTAATGCATTTACTGATTTGTTTTGAGCTAAATGGCCCTGAAATTGAAAAGCTCTACAAATGAACTTTGAACAGGTTGAAACTTGGCATGGTATCATCATTTCACCCGCATAGCATGTGCAAAAAAAGTAGAGAGGGTCACGGCAAAAACTCGATGCACTTCGTGTACAAACTGGACAATCTCTTTCGAAGTATCAGGGTTTCGGACGAAAACTCATCTGTTACACTGGCAATTCATAATTTTAATAACTTATTACAACTTTGGACGTTTTTTGCATTCAGCATGCACCATTCAAAGCCACGTCATCAACTTTCAAACGTTTCCGACATAATTTGCTATTTTTAATGCATTTACTGATTTGTTTTGAGCCTAATGGCCCTGCAATTGAAAAGCTCTAAAATGAACTTTGAAAAGGTTGAAACTTGGCATGGTATCATCATTTCACCCGCATAGCATGTGCAAAAAAGTAGAGAGGGTCACCGCAAAAACTGGATGCACTTCGTGTGCAAACTGGACAATCTCTTTCGAAGTATTAGGGTTTCAGACGAAAACTCATCTGTTACACCGGCAATTCAAAATTTTAATAACTTATTAAAACTCCGGATGTTTTTTTGCAACGGGCATGCAACATTCAAAGCCACGTCATCAACTTTCAACCCTTTGTGACATAATTGGCTATTTTTAATGCATTTACAGATTTATTTTGAGCTAAATGGCCCTAAAATTGAAAAGCTCTATAAATGAACTCTAAAAAGGTTGAAATTTGGCATGGTATCATCATTTCACCCGCATAGCATGTGCAAAAAAGTAGAGAGGGTCATGGCAAAAACTGGATGCACCTCGTGTACAAACTAGACAATTTCTTTCGAAGTATCACGGTTTTGGACCAAAACTCATCTCTTAGACCGGCAATTCAAAATTTTAATAACTTTTTACAACTCTGGATGTTTTTTGCATCCAGCATGCAACATTCAAAGCCACGACATCAACTTTCAACCCTTTTTGACATAATTTGCTATTTTTAATGCATTTACTGATTTGTTTTGAGCTAAATGGCCCTGAAATTGAAAAGCTCTACAAATGAACTGTGAAAAGGTTGAAACTTGGCATGGTATCATCATTTCACCCGCATAGCATGTGCAAAAAAAGTAGAGAGGGTCACGGAAAAACTCGATGCACTTCGTGTACAAACTGGACAATCTCTTTCGACGTATCAGGGTTTTGGACGAAAACTCATCTGTTACACCCGCAATTCAAAATTTTAATAACTTATTACAACTCTGGATGTCTTTTGCATTCAGCATGCACCATTCAAAGCCACGTCATCAACTTTCAACCCTTTGTGACATAATTTGCTATTTATAATGCATTTACTGATTTGTTTTGAGCTAAATGGCCCTGAAATTGAAAAGCTCTACAAATGAACTCTGAAAAGGTTGAAACTTGGCATGGTATCATCATTTCACCCGCATAGCATGTGCAAAAAAGTAGAGAGGGTCACCGGAAAAACTGGATGCACTTCGTGTGCAAACTGGACAATCTCTTTCGAAGTATCAGGGTTTCGGACGAAAACTCATCTGTTAGACCAGCAATTCAAAATTTTAATAACTTATTACAACTCTGGATGTCTTTTGCATTCAGCATGCACCATTGAAAGCGACGTCATCAACATTCAACCCTTTGTGACATAATTTGCTATTTTTAATGCATTTACTGATTTGTTTTGAGCTAAATGGCCCTGAAATTGAAAAGCTCTACAAATGAACTCTGAAAAGGTTGAAACTTGGCATGGTATCATCATTTCACCCGCATAGCATGTGCAAAAAAGTAGAGAGGGTCACCGCAAAAACTGGATGCACTTCGTGTGCAAACTGGACAATCTCTTTCGAAGTATCAGGGTTTCGGACGAAAACTCATCTGTTAGACCAGCAATTCAAAATTTTAATAACTTATTACAACTCTGGATGTCTTTTGCATTCAGCATGCACCATTGAAAGCGACGTCATCAACATTCAACCCTTTGTGACATAATTTGCTATTTTTAATGCATTTACTGATTTGTTTTGAGCTAAATGGCCCTGAAATTGAAAAGCTCTACAAATGAACTCTGAAAAGGTTGAAACTTGGCATGGTATCATCATTTCACCCGCATAGCATGTGCAAAAAAGTAGAGAGGGTCACCGCAAAAACTGGATGCACTTCGTGTGCAAACTGGACAATCTCTTTCGAAGTATCAGGGTTTCGGACGAAAACTCATCTGTTAGACCAGCAATTCAAAATTTTAATAACTTATTACAACTCTGGATGTCTTTTGCATTCAGCATGCACCATTGAAAGCGACGTCATCAACATTCAACCCTTTGTGACATAATTTGCTATTTTTAATGCATTTACTGATTTGTTTTGAGCTAAATGGCCCTGAAATTGAAAAGCTCTACAAATGAACTCTGAAAAGGTTGAAACTTGGCATGGTATCATCATTTCACCCGCATAGCATGTGCAAAAAAGTAGAGAGGGTCACCGCAAAAACTGGATGCACTTCGTGTGCAAACTGGACAATCTCTTTCGAAGTATTAGGGTTTCAGACGAAAACTCATCTGTTACACCAGCAATTCAAAATTTTAATAACTTATTACAACTCCGGACGTTTTTTGCATCAAGCATGCAATATTCAAAGCCACGTAATCAACTTTCAACCCTTTCTGACATAATTTGCTATTTTTCATGCATTTACTGATTTGTTTTGAGCTAAATGGCCCTGAAATTGAAAAGCTCTATAAATGAACTCTGAAAACGTTGAAATTTGGCATGGTATCATCATTTCACCCGCATAGCATGTGCAAAAAAGTAGACAGGGTCATGGCAAAAACTGGATGCACCTCGTGTGCAAACTGGACAATCTCTTTCGAAGTATCAGGGTTTCGGACGAAAACTCATCTGTTAGACCAGCAATTCAAAATTTTAATAACTTATTACAACTCTGGATGTCTTTTGCATTCAGCATGCACCATTGAAAGCGACGTCATCAACATTCAACCCTTTGTGACATAATTTGCTATTTTTAATGCATTTACTGATTTGTTTTGAGCTAAATGGCCCTGAAATTGAAAAGCTCTACAAATGAACTGTGAAAAGGTTGAAACTTGGCATGGTATCATCATTTCACCCGCATAGCATGTGCAAAAAAAGTAGAGAGGGTCACGGAAAAACTCGATGCACTTCGTGTACAAACTGGACAATCTCTTTCGACGTATCAGGGTTTTGGACGAAAACTCATCTGTTACACCCGCAATTCAAAATTTTAATAACTTATTACAACTCTGGATGTCTTTTGCATTCAGCATGCACCATTCAAAGCCACGTCATCAACTTTCAACCCTTTGTGACATAATTTGCTATTTATAATGCATTTACTGATTTGTTTTGAGCTAAATGGCCCTGAAATTGAAAAGCTCTACAAATGAACTCTGAAAAGGTTGAAACTTGGCATGGTATCGTCATTTCACCCGCATAGCATGTGCAAAAAAGTAGAGAGGGTCACCGGAAAAACTGGATGCACTTCGTGTGCAAACTGGACAATCTCTTTCGAAGTATCAGGGTTTCGGACGAAAACTCATCTGTTAGACCAGCAATTCAAAATTTTAATAACTTATTACAACTCTGGATGTCTTTTGCATTCAGCATGCACCATTGAAAGCGACGTCATCAACATTCAACCCTTTGTGACATAATTTGCTATTTTTAATGCATTTACTGATTTGTTTTGAGCTAAATGGCCCTGAAATTGAAAAGCTCTACAAATGAACTCTGAAAAGGTTGAAACTTGGCATGGTATCATCATTTCACCCGCATAGCATGTGCAAAAAAGTAGAGAGGGTCACCGCAAAAACTGGATGCACTTCGTGTGCAAACTGGACAATCTCTTTCGAAGTATTAGGGTTTCAGACGAAAACTCATCTGTTACACCGGCAATTCAAAATTTTAATAACTTATTAAAACTCCGGATGTTTTTTTGCAACGGGCATGCAACATTCAAAGCCACGTCATCAACTTTCAACCCTTTGTGACATAATTTGCTATTTTTAATGCATTTACAGATTTATTTTGAGCTAAATGGCCCTAAAATTGAAAAGCTCTATAAATGAACTCTAAAAAGGTTGAAATTTGGCATGGTATCATCATTTCACCCGCATAGCATGTGCAAAAAAGTAGAGAGGGTCATGGCAAAAACTGGATGCACCTCGTGTACAAACTAGACAATTTCTTTCGAAGTATCACGGTTTTGGACCAAAACTCATCTCTTAGACCGGCAATTCAAAATTTTAATAACTTATTACAACTCTGGATGTTTTTTGCATCCAGCATGCAACATTCAAAGCCACGACATCAACTTTCAACCCTTTGTGACATAATTTGCTATTTTTAATGCATTTACTGATTTGTTTTGAGCTAAATGGCCCTGAAATTGAAAAGCTCTACAAATGAACTGTGAAAAGGTTGAAACTTGGCATGGTATCATCATTTCACCCGCATAGCATGTGCAAAAAAAGTAGAGAGGGTCACGGAAAAACTCGATGCACTTCGTGTACAAACTGGACAATCTCTTTCGACGTATCAGGGTTTTGGACGAAAACTCATCTGTTACACCCGCAATTCAAAATTTTAATAACTTATTACAACTCTGGATGTCTTTTGCATTCAGCATGCACCATTCAAAGCCACGTCATCAACTTTCAACCCTTTGTGACATAATTTGCTATTTATAATGCATTTACTGATTTGTTTTGAGCTAAATGGCCCTGAAATTGAAAAGCTCTACAAATGAACTCTGAAAAGGTTGAAACTTGGCATGGTATCATCATTTCACCCGCATAGCATGTGCAAAAAAGTAGAGAGGGTCACCGGAAAAACTGGATGCACTTCGTGTGCAAACTGGACAATCTCTTTCGAAGTATCAGGGTTTCGGACGAAAACTCATCTGTTAGACCAGCAAAATTTTAATAACTTATTACAACTCTGGATGTCTTTTGCATTCAGCATGCACCATTGAAAGCGACGTCATCAACATTCAACCCTTTGTGACATAATTTGCTATTTTTAATGCATTTACTGATTTGTTTTGAGCTAAATGGCCCTGAAATTGAAAAGCTCTACAAATGAACTCTGAAAAGGTTGAAACTTGGCATGGTATCATCATTTCACCCGCATAGCATGTGCAAAAAAGTAGAGAGGGTCACCGCAAAAACTGGATGCACTTCGTGTGCAAACTGGACAATCTCTTTCGAAGTATTAGGGTTTCAGACGAAAACTCATCTGTTACACCAGCAATTCAAAATTTTAATAACTTATTACAACTCCGGACGTTTTTTGCATCCAGCATGCAATATTCAAAGCCACGTAATCAACTTTCAACCCTTTCTGACATAATTTGCTATTTTTCATGCATTTACTGATTTGTTTTGAGCTAAATGGCCCTGAAATTGAAAAGCTCTATAAATGAACTCTGAAAACGTTGAAATTTGGCATGGTATCATCATTTCACCCGCATAGCATGTGCAAAAAAGTAGACAGGGTCATGGCAAAAACTGGATGCACCTCGTGTGCAAACTGGACAATCTCTTTCGAAGTATCAGGGTTTCGGACGAAAACTCATCTGTTAGACCAGCAATTCAAAATTTTAATAACTTATTACAACTCTGGATGTCTTTTGCATTCAGCATGCACCATTGAAAGCGACGTCATCAACATTCAACCCTTTGTGACATAATTTGCTATTTTTAATGCATTTACTGATTTGTTTTGAGCTAAATGGCCCTGAAATTGAAAAGCTCTACAAATGAACTGTGAAAAGGTTGAAACTTGGCATGGTATCATCATTTCACCCGCATAGCATGTGCAAAAAAAGTAGAGAGGGTCACGGAAAAACTCGATGCACTTCGTGTACAAACTGGACAATCTCTTTCGACGTATCAGGGTTTTGGACGAAAACTCATCTGTTACACCCGCAATTCAAAATTTTAATAACTTATTACAACTCTGGATGTCTTTTGCATTCAGCGTGCACCATTCAAAGCCACGTCATCAACTTTCAACCCTTTGTGACATAACTTGCTATTTATAATGCATTTACTGATTTGTTTTGAGCTAAATGGCCCTGAAATTGAAAAGCTCTACAAATGAACTCTGAAAAGGTTGAAACTTGGCATGGTATCATCATTTCACCCGCATAGCATGTGCAAAAAAGTAGAGAGGGTCACCGGAAAAACTGGATGCACTTCGTGTGCAAACTGGACAATCTCTTTCGAAGTATCAGGGTTTCGGACGAAAACTCATCTGTTAGACCAGCAATTCAAAATTTTAATAACTTATTACAACTCTGGATGTCTTTTGCATTCAGCATGCACCATTGAAAGCGACGTCATCAACATTCAACCCTTTGTGACATAATTTGCTATTTTTAATGCATTTACTGATTTGTTTTGAGCTAAATGGCCCTGAAATTGAAAAGCTCTACAAATGAACTCTGAAAAGGTTGAAACTTGGCATGGTATCATCATTTCACCCGCATAGCATGTGCAAAAAAGTAGAGAGGGTCACCGCAAAAACTGGATGCACTTCGTGTGCAAACTGGACAATCTCTTTCGAAGTATTAGGGTTTCAGACGAAAACTCATCTGTTACACCAGCAATTCAAAATTTTAATAACTTATTACAACTCCGGACGTTTTTTGCATCCAGCATGCAATATTCAAAGCCACGTAATCAACTTTCAACCCTTTCTGACATAATTTGCTATTTTTCATGCATTTACTGATTTGTTTTGAGCTAAATGGCCCTGAAATTGAAAAGCTCTATAAATGAACTCTGAAAACGTTGAAATTTGGCATGGTATCATCATTTCACCCGCATAGCATGTGCAAAAAAGTAGACAGGGTCATGGCAAAAACTGGATGCACCTCGTGTGCAAACTGGACAATCTCTTTCGAAGTATCAGGGTTTCGGACGAAAACTCATCTGTTAGACCAGCAATTCAAAATTTTAATAACTTATTACAACTCTGGATGTCTTTTGCATTCAGCATGCACCATTGAAAGCGACGTCATCAACATTCAACCCTTTGTGACATAATTTGCTATTTTTAATGCATATACTGATTTGTTTTGAGCTAAATGGCCCTGAAATTGAAAAGCTCTACAAATGAACTCTGAAAAGGTTGAAACTTGGCATGGTATCATCATTTCACCCGCATAGCATGTGCAAAAAAGTAGAGAGGGTCACCGCAAAAACTGGATGCACTTCGTGTGCAAACTGGACAATCTCTTTCGAAGTATTAGGGTTTCAGACGAAAACTCATCTGTTACACCAGCAATTCAAAATTTTAATAACTTATTACAACTCCGGACGTTTTTTGCATCCAGCATGCAATATTCAAAGCCACGTAATCAACTTTCAACCCTTTCTGACATAATTTGCTATTTTTCATGCATTTACTGATTTGTTTTGAGCTAAATGGCCCTGAAATTGAAAAGCTCTATAAATGAACTCTGAAAACTTTGAAATTTGGCATGGTATCATCATTTCACCCGCATAGCATGTGCAAAAAAGTAGACAGGGTCATGGCAAAAACTGGATGCACCTCGTGTGCAAACTGGACAATCTCTTTCGAAGTATCAGGGTTTCGGACGAAAACTCATCTGTTAGACCAGCAATTCAAAATTTTAATAACTTATTACAACTCTGGATGTCTTTTGCATTCAGCATGCACCATTGAAAGCGACGTCATAAACATTCAACCCTTTGTGACATAATTTGCTATTTTTAATGCATTTATTGATTTGTTTTGAGCTAAATGGCCCTGCAATTGAAAAGCTCTACAAATGAACTCTGAAAAGGTTGAAACTTGGCATGGTATCATCATTTCACCCGCATAGCATGTGCAAAAAAGTAGAGAGGGTCACCGCAAAAACTGGATGCACTTCGTGTGCAAACTGGACAATCTCTTTCGAAGTATTAGGGTTTCAGACGAAAACTCATCTGTTACACCGGCAATTCAAAATTTTAATAACTTATTAAAACTCCGGATGTTTTTTTGCAACCAGCATGCAACATTCAAAGCCACGTCATCAACTTTCAACCCTTTGTGACATAATTTGCTATTTTTAATGCATTTATAGATTTATTTTGAGCTAAATGGCCCTAAAATTGAAAAGCTCTATAAATGAACTCTGAAAAGGTTGAAATTTGGCATGGTATCATCATTTCACCCGCATAGCATGTGCAGAGAAGTAGAGAGGGTCACCGCAAAAACTGGATGCACTCCGTGTACAAACTGGACAATCTCTTTCGAAGTATCAATGTTTTGGACGAAAACTCATCTGTTACATCGACAATTCAAAATTTTAATAACTTATTACAACTCTGGACGTTTTTTGCATTCAGCATGCACCATTCAAGGCCACGTCATCAACTTTCAACCCTTTGTGACATAATTTGCTATTTTTAATGCATTTGCTGATTTGTTTTGAGCAAAATGGCCCTGCAATTGAAAAGCTCTACAAATGAACTCTGAAAAGGTTGAAACTTGGCATGGTGTCATCATTTCACCCGCATAGCATGTGCAAAAAAGTAGAGTGGGTCACCGCAAAAACTGGATGCACTTTGTGTGCAAACTGGACAATCTCTTTCGAAGTATCAGGGTTTCAGACGAAAACTCATCTGTTACACCGGCAATTCAAAATTTTAATAACTTATTACAACTCCGGATTTTTTTGCATCCAACATGCAACATTCAAAGCCATGTCATCAACTTTCAACCCTTCCTGACATAATTTGCTATTTTTCATGCATTTACTGATTTGTTTTGAGCTAAATGGCCCTGAAATTGAAAAGCTCTACTAATGAACTCTGAAAAGGTTGAAACTTGGCATGGTATCATCATTTCACCCGAATAGCATGTGCAAAAAAGTAAAGAGGGTCATGGAAAAAACTGGATGCACTTCGTGTACAAACTGGACAATCTCTTTCGAAGTATCAGGGTTTCGGACGAAAACATTCTGTTAGACCGGCAATTCAAAATTTTAATAACTTATTACGACTCCGGAAGTTTTTTGCATTCAGCATGCACCATTCAAAGCCACGTCATCAACTTTCAACCGTTTCTGACATAATTTGTTGTTTTTCATGCATTTACTGATTTGTTTTGAGCTAAATGGCACTGAAATTGAAAAGCTCTACAAATGAACTCTGAAAAGATTGAAACTTGGCATGGTATCATCATTTCACCCACACAGCATGTGCAAAAAAGTAGAAAGGGTCACAGCAAAAACTGGATGCACTTCGTGTACAAACTGGACAATCTCTTTTGAAGTATCAGGGTTTCGGACGAAAACTCATCTGTTACACTGGCAATTCAAAATTTTAATAACTTATTACAACTGCGGATGTTTTTTGCATTCAGCATGCACCATTCACAGCCACGACATCAACTTTCAGCCCTTCCTGACATAATTTGCCATTTTTCACGCATTTACTGATTTGTTTTGAGCTAAATGGCCCTGAAATTGAAAAGCTCCACAAATGAACTCTGAAAAGGTTGAAACTTGGCATGGTATAATCATTTCACCCGCATAACATGTGCGAAAAAGTAGAGAGGGTCATGGCAAAAACTGGATGCACTTCGTGTACAAAACTGGACAATCTCTTTCGAAGTATCAGGGTTTCGGACGAAAACTCATCTGTTACACCGGCAATTCAAAATTTTAATAACTTATTACAACTCTGGACTTTTTTGCATTCAGCACTCACCTTTCAAATCCACGTCATTAACTTTCAACCCTTTGTGACATAATTTGCTATTTTTAATGCATTTACTGATTTCTTTTGAGATAAATGGCCCTCCAATTGAAAAGCTCTACAAATGAAGTCTGAAATGGTTGAAACTTGGCATGGTATCATCATTTCACCCGCATAGCATGTGCAAAAAAGTAGAGAGGGTCACCGCAAAAACTGGAGGCACTTCGTGTGCAAACTGGACAATCTCTTTCGAAGTATCAGGGTTTCAGACGAAAACTCATCTGTTACACCGGCAATTCAAAATTTTAATAACTTATTACAACTCCGCATGTTTTTTGCATCCAGCATGCAACATTCAAAGCCATGTCATCAACTTTCAACCCTTTCTGACATAATTTGCTATTTTTAATGCATTTACTGATTTCTTTTGAGATAAATGGCCCGGAAATTGAAAAGCTCCTCAAATGAACTCTGAAAAGCTTGAAACTTGGCATGGTATCATCATTTCATCTGCATAGCATGTGCAAAAAAGTAGAGAGGGCCATGGCAAAAACTAGATGCGCTTCGTGTATAAACTGGAGATCTCTTTCGAAGTATCAGGGTTTCGGATGAAAACTCATCTGTTAGACTGGCAATTCAAAATTATAATAACTTATTACAACTCCGGACGTTTTTTGCATTCAGCATGCACCATTCAGAGCCACGACTTCAACTTTCAACCCTTTCTGACATAATTTGCTATTTTTAATGCATTTGCTGATTTCTTTTGAGCTAAACGGCCCTGCAATTGAAAAGCTCTACAAATGAACTCTGAAAAGGTTGAAACTTGGCATGGTATCATCATTTCACCCGCATAGCATGTGCAAAAAAGTAGAGAGGGTCACGGCAAAAACTGGATGCACTTCGTGTACAAACTGGAAAATCTCTTTTGAAGTATCAGGGTTTTGGACAAAAACTCATCTGTTACACCGACAATTCGAAATTTTAATAACTTATTACAACTCTGGACGTTTCTTGCATTCAGCATGCACCATTGAAAGCCACGTCATAAACTTTCAACCCTTTGTGACATAATTTGCTATTTTTAATGCATTTACTGATTTCTTTTGAGCTAAACGGCCCTGCAATTGAAAAGCTCTACAAATGAACTCTGAAAAGGTTGAAACTTGGCATGGTATCATCATTTCACCCGCATAGCATGTGCAAAAAAGTAGAGAGGGTCACGGCAAAAACTGGATGCACTTCGTGTACCAACTGGACAATCTCTTTCGAAGTATCAGGGTTTCGGACGAAAACTCATCTGTTACACCGGCAATTCAACATTTTAATAACTTATTACAACTACGGACGTTTTTTGGATTCAGCATGCACCATTCAAAGCCACGTCATCAACTTTCAACCGTTTCCGACATAATTTGCTATTTTTAATGCATTTACTGATTTGTTTTGAGCTGAATGGTCCTGAAATTGAAAAGCTCTACAAATGAACTCTAAAAAGGTTGAAACTTGGCATGGTATCATAATTTCACCCGCATACCATGTGCAAAAAAGTAGAGAGGGTCATGACAAAAACTGGATGCACTTCGTGTGCAAACTGGACAATCTCTTTCGAGGTATCAGGATTTCGGACGAAAACTGATCTGTTACACTGGCAATTCAAAATTTTAATAACTTATTACAACTCCGGTCGTTTTTTGCATCCAGCATGCAACATTCAAAGCCACGTCATCAACTTTCAACCCTTTCTACATAATTTGCTATTTTTCATGCATTTACTCATTTGTTTTGAGCTAAATGGCCCTGAAATTGAAAAGCTCTACAAATGAAATCTGAAAAGGTTGAAACTTGGCATGGTATCATCATTTCACCCACATAGCATGTGCAAAAAAGTAGAGAGGGTCACGGCAAAAACTAGATGCACTTCGTGTACAAACTGGACAATCTCTTTCGAAGTATCAGGGTTTCGGACGAAAACTCATCTGTTACACCGGCAATTCATAATTATAATAACTTATTACAAGTCGGTACGTTTTTTGCATTCAGCATGCACCATTCAAAGCCACGTCATCAACTTTCAACCCTTTCTGACATAATTTCCTATTTTTAATGCATTTACTGATTTATTTTGAGCTAACTGGCCCTGCAATTGAAAAGCTCTACAAATGAACTCTGAAAAGGTTGAAACTTGGCATGGTATCATCATTTCACCCGCATAGCATGTGCAAAAAAGTAGAGAGGGTCACCACAAAAACTGGATGCACTTCGCGTGCAAACTGGACAATCTCTTTCGAAGTATCAGGGTTTCAGACGAAAACTCATCTGTTACACCGGCAATTCAAACTGTTAATAACTTATTACAACTCCGGACTTTTTTTGCATCCAGCATGCAACATTCAAAGCCACGTCATCAACTTTCAACCCTTTCTGACATAATTTGCTATTTTTAATGCATTTACTGATTTGTTTTGAGCTAAATGGCCCTGAAATTGAAGAGCGCTATAAATGAACTCTGAAAAGGTTAAAACTTGGCATGGTATCATCATTTCACCCGCATAGCATGTGCAAAAAGTAGAGAGGGTCATGGCAAAAACTGGATGCACTTCGTGTACAAACTGGACAATCTCTTTCGAAGTATCAGGGTTTCGGACGAAAACTCATCTGTTACACCGGCAATTCAAAATTTTAATAACTTATTATAACTCTGGACGTCTTTTGCATTCAGCATGCACCATTCAAAGCAACGTAATGAACTTTCAACCCTTTGTGACATAATTTGCTATTTTTAATGCATTTACTGATTTTTTTAAGCTAAATGGCCCTGAGATTGAAAAGCTTTACAAATGAATTCTGAAAAGGTTGAAACTTGGCATGGTATCAACATTTCTCCCGCATAGCATGTGCAAAAAATTAGAGACGGTCACCGCAAAAACTGGATGCACTTCGTGTGCAAACTAGACAATCTCTTTCGAAGTATCAGGGTTTCGGATGAAAACTAATGTTTTACACCGGCAATTCAAAATTTTAATAACTTACTACCACTCCGGACGTTTTTTGGATCCAGCATGCAACATTCAAAGCCAGGTCATCAACTTTCAACCCTTTCTGACATAATTTGTTATTTTTAATGCATTTACTGATTTGTTTTGAGCTAAATGGCCCTGAAATTGAAAAGCTCTACAAATGAACTCTGAAAATGTTGAAACTTGG
Source organism: Aegilops tauschii subsp. strangulata (assembly GCF_002575655.3). Lineage (NCBI taxonomy): Eukaryota > Viridiplantae > Streptophyta > Magnoliopsida > Poales > Poaceae > Aegilops > Aegilops tauschii. The sequence goes on from NW_027332623.1 coordinate 82,085, forward strand.
CATGGTATCATCATTTCACCCGCATAGCATGTGCAAAAAAGTAGAGAGGGTCATGGCAAAAACTGGATGCACTTCGTGTACAAACTGGACAATCTCTTTCGAAGTATGAGGGTTTCGGACGAAAACTCATCTGTTACACCGGCAATTAAATTTTTTAATAAGTTATTACAACTGCGGACGTCTTTTGCATTCAGGATGCACCATTCAGACCCACGACATCAACTTTCAACCCTTTCTGACATAATTTGCTATTTTTAATGCATTTGCTGATTTCTTTTGAGCTAAACGGCCCTGCAATTGAAAAGCTCTACAAATGAACTCTGAAAAGGTTGAAACTTGGCATGGTATCATCATTTCACCCGCATAGCATGTGCAAAAAAGTAGAGAGGGTCACGGCAAAAACTGGATGCACTTCGTGTACAAACTGGAAAATCTCTTTTGAAGTATCAGGGTTTCGGACAAAAACTCATCTGTTACACCGACAATTCGAAATTTTAATAACTTATTACTATGTAACACCCCGAGAATCATGCTACAGTAACTCTCTGTGATAGAGCTAATCATGTTGCTAAACAGGGCTTGATCATATTGGAATCACATCTCTGTTCAAACTCCTGATTCAAACTTCAATTTAAAATTAAAGTGGAAAATAAAAGTTTTCAAAAAAATTAAACAAAAATGTTCGGTGGGTGTAATACACTGGTAATTATGTTGGAGAAAACACATTTTTATAAAATACCTAAATACTTTTAAATGAAATAAAACAGAAAAGAAAATAAACAAATAAAAAGAAAATGCAAAAGAACACAGAGCAAAGAAAAAAGAAAAAAAAAAGGAGAAGGCCCCCCCACTGGACCCCTGGCCCAACTGGGCCGACCCCCGGCCCAGCCGACCTAGCCACCTCTCCCACTCGCCCTCCCCCTTCCCTGTTCCCCCGACCGGGGTCGGAACAGGGGCAGGTCCCCGCCGCACCACCTCGCCGGCGACGGGGAGGATAAGGACGCCAGCCCCCCGCCTCCTCGGGCCCCTCTCCCACTCACCCCCGCTCACCTCTCGGCCTCTGCGCCTCTCTCTTCCCCCCCAGATCCGCGCCGCTCCTTCCTTCCCCACGCCCGACACGGTCGCCGCCGTTCTCCGTCGTTCACACGGCCACCGTGCCCGCCTCGCCGCCCCACGGTGTCTCCAAGGACCGCCGTCGCCCGCTGCATCGTCTGGTGCAGCCCGTTGGAGACCGGAGCCCCTACAACGAGCACACCGAGCTCGTCTTCCCCGCACGGCCGCCGTCGATCGCCGCCCTGTTTCGCCGCCTTGAGCCTCCCCCGAGCTCACTCTCGCACACCTGCAGGCTCAATGTGAGCCTCTCCCCCTTCTCCCCTGTCCTTTCGCTCTCGCGCGCCCCCTAGCTGCTTCCCCCCCCCCCCGCGCGCCCGAACGCAGCGCCGCGGAGCTCGCCGCCGGGAAGGCTCCGGTGACCTTTTGGTCACGGGCTCAAGCCCGTTGCACTCCCCACCGCGCGTAGATGCTCCCCAGCCCCTCCGCTTGCTCGATAGCACACCGTAGCCCCGTCTCCGTCGGGCACCCGTGCACGCCGCCGCCTCCGCCACTCGCCGGCGCCGATTCCGGCCAGGTCCGGCGAAGCTACGGCCACCACTGGATGCGGCGCTGCGAGCTCCTTCGAATGAGTCTAGCCCCGCTCCTCCCCGAGCCCCGTGGGCCCCGTTGACTGGGTCAACCCAGTCAACGTGCTGACTGGGCAGGCCCAGCCACTGACATGCGGGCTCCGCCGCAAAATTAAAAAAAAAAGAGAAAAGAAAAATGTTTTTATAATTAAAACTAATTAATTAATCTCATCACTCACTGAGGTGGGCCCAGTAGTTAATTAACTAAAAATTAATTAGTTTAATCTTCTGTTAGCCCACTGTCTATGACAGGTGGGGCCCACTGGTCAGTTTGACCTGGTCAGCCGTTCTGTTGACCTGCTGACGTCAGCATTGCCTCATGCTGACATCATAATTCATTTTTGCTTAATTCAAATAATTCCTGAAATTCAAATAATCTTTGAAAATTCATATCTTTTAAACCGTAACTCGGATGAAAATGTTTTCTATATGAAAGTCGCTCAGAACGACGAGACGAATCCGAATACGCTGTCCGTTCGTCCACCACACCTCCCTAACCTATCGAACTAGCAACTTTCTCCCTCCGGTCCGTCTGTCCGAAAACGCGAAACATCGGGAATACCTCCCGGATGTTCCCCCCTTCACCGGTACCACCTACTGTCGCGTTAGGACACACCTAGCACCGCTCATTGTCATGTCACGCGTCGTCATGCTTATGTTTGCATTGTATTTACTGTTTCTTCCCCCTCCTCTCTCCGGTAGACTACGAGACCGACACTGCTGCTGCCCAGTTCGACTACGGAGTCGACGACCCCTCCTACTTGCCAGAGCAACCAGGCAAGCCCCCCCCCCCTTGATCACCAGATATCGCCTATTCTTCTCTATACTGCTTGCATTAGAGTAGTGTAGCATGTTACTGCTTTTCGATATCCTATCCTGATGCATAGCCTATCCTTGCTACTACTGTTGATACCTTTACCTGCAATCCTACATGCTTAGTATAGGATGCTAGATTTCCATCAGTGGCCCTACATTCTTGTCCGTCTGCTGTACTATACTATCGGGCCGTGATCACCTGGGCGGTGATCACGGGTAAATACTTATATACTATATACATGACACATGTGATGACTAAAGTCGGGTCGGCTCGTAGGAGTACCCGCAAGTGGATCTTTGTGGCGGAGCGACAGGGCAGGTCAAGACCGCCTAGGTGAGAGGTGGGCCTGGCCCTGGTCGGCGTTCGCGGATACTTAACACGCTTAACGAGATCTTGGTATTTGATCTGAGTCTGGCCATTTGGTCTATACGCACTAACCATCTACGCGGGAGTAGTTATGGGTATCCCGGCGTCGTGGTATCAGCCGAAGCCTTCTTGACGTCAGCGACTGAGTGGCGCGCACCGGATTGGACTGGAACGCCAATAGGCTAGGTCTGCTTCCGGCCACGTACGCAACGTGCAGGTGTGCATAGGGCGATGGGCCCAGATCCCTGCGCGCATAGGGTTAGACCGGCGTGCTGACCTCTCTGTTGTGCTTAGGTGGGGCTGCGACGCGTTGATCTTACGAGGCCGGGCATGACCCAGGAAAGTGTGTCCGGCCAAATGGGATCGAGGGTGTTGGGTTATGTGGTGCACCCCTGCAGGGAAGTTTATCTATTCGAATAGCCGTGTCCCTCGGTAAAAGGACGACCCGGAGTTGTACCTTGACCTTATGACAACTAGAACTGGATACTGAATAAAATACACCCTTCCAAGTGCCAGATACAACCCGGTGATCGCTCTCTAACAGGGCGACGAGGAGGGGATCACCGGGTAGGATTATGCTATGCGATGCTACTTGGATGACTTCAATCTACTCTCTTCTACATGCTGCAAGATGGAGATGGCCAGAAGCGTAGTCTTCGACAGGACTAGCTATCCCCCTTTTATTCTGGCATTTTGCAGTTCAGTCCACTGATATGCCCCTTTACACATATACCCATGCATATGTAGTATAGCTCCTTGCTTGCGAGTACTTTGGATGAGTACTCACGGTTGCTTCTCTCCCTCTTTTCCCCCTTTCCTTTCTATCTGGTTGTCGCAACCAGATGTTGGAGCCCAGGAGCCAGATGCCACCGTCGACGACGACACCTACGACGCTGGAGGTGCCTACTACTACGTGTAGGCCGCTGACGACGACCAGGAGTAGTTAGGAGGATCCCAGGCAGGAGGCCTGCGCCTCGTTCGATCTGTATCCCAGTTTGTGCTAGCCTTCTTAAGGCAAACTTGTTTAACTTATGTCTGTACTCAGATATTGTTGCTTCCGCTGACTCGTCTGTGATCGAGCATTTGTATTCGAGCCCTCGAGGCCCCTGGCTTGTATTGTGATGCTTGTATGACTTATTTATGCATTAGAGTTGTGTTGTGATATCTTCCCGTGAGTCCCTGATCTTGGTCGTACACATTTGCGTGCATGATTAGTGTACGGTCAAATCGGGGGCGTCACAAGTTGGTATCAGAGCCAACTGCCTGTAGGAATCCCCCTTTCCAACTCCTTGGCCGAAGTCGAGTCTAGTCATTGAAAAACTTTACTAACATGGCTGTGTGGCTTACGGGCCCACGTCGCCATTGGGTGGTATTAGGATCTTTTATTCCTCGTCTATACTCTGGGACTCTGATCTCTCTTCTATTCGGGTTAAGTGAGTTTTGCTAAATCTAACATTAGGATCTCGTTATCGCTTTCACCCGGAGAGCCCCTTATTACTGATGATCGTCTGCTGCACGTGAAGACCCTGAAGATACTCTCCGCTGATAACCCAAGAACTTGTGTTCATCGCTTTTACAATTCCCTTTCATCGATGAACTCCTATGGATAACCACGTATACTCGCAATTCATACAATGTTTCCCAGTTGATCTTGTTACTACAAGATACCCCGTAATGCTCTCTGTTGTTCCAAGAATCCTTTGAGCTTACTGCTATGCTGTTCTTTGACACCTGAATACCCCTACGGATAATTCTCGCACTTACCGAGTATCCGCTCATCCCCAGTTGAATTCAAGTATATCACAAAAGTGTTCAGAATACCATTCGATCTTCCGAAAATTCTCAGGAGCCTATTGCTCTTGAAATTCATGCTTACTAGCATTATGATTAATCCCATAAGTCTCGAAATCTTATTGGCACCCTTTGTCATTACCTTTTTGAGTCCATTGATTCAATATGTTGCGAATGCTCGCAATCCTCAATCAGATCCTAGAATTCATTCTTCCGGCTCAGACATCTTTAACATGAGCTGGATCTCGACCAATCAAATCGTCATCGATTGTACCCCTAAGGCTATTCAACTTATCCATCCCTAATCAGAGCATTGCTTCTAATCCCTTGTCTTGGAATTCATAATTCCTTTGCATTTGAGCTTTTGAGTTAGTCAGTTGTTTCTATAATCAGATCTCCTTGCATTCTTCTTCCTCTGGTTGAGTACCGATGCCCCTCACGAAGAGAACTACCCAGTTCACGACCTCGAACTTGCTGCTGTCATTCATGCGCTGAAACAGTCGCGACATTACCTTCTCGGTAATCGTTGCGAGATCTTCACTGACCACCAAAGTCTGAAGTATCTGTTTACTCAGCCAGATCTGAACCTCCGTCAACAGAGATGGATGGAGCTTGTTGCAGACTTTGACTTGGGTATTTCCTATACGCCAGGCAAGGCTAATGTAATGGCTGATGCCTTGAGCCGCAAGTCTTACTGCAACCACCTCCAGGTTCATAAAGTTCAGCCCTCGCTTGTTGAAGAATTCAGGAAGCTGAACCTCCATATTGTTCCTCCGGGTGCACTCGCTCCCCCTCCTAAGGAGTTTGGCAAGGTGAACCTCCACGTTGTTACCCAGGGTTCCCTCAATACCCTAGTTGCTAAACCAGATCTCGAGGACAGCATCAAAAGGCTACAGAAGTATGACTCTGAAGCCCACAAGATTAAGCGCTACCTCGCAGAAGGAAAGCCCTCATTCTTCACCATTGCTGAAGATGGCACCCTATACTTCAAGGGCCGCCTAGTGGTGCCATGTGCAGAGAAAAACCTGGATATGACACAGGAAGTTATGAAAGAAGCTCATGATACGCCTCTATGTATCCATCCTGGTAGTACAAAGATGTACCAAGACATCCGTCAGAGATTCTGGTGGTCTAATATGAAGCAAGACATTGCTCGTTATGTTGCTGAGTGTGACGTTTGCCGTCGTATCAAAGCAGAACATCAAAGGCCTGCTGGAACTCTGCAACCTATCTCTATTCCTGAATGGAAATGGGACCATGTTGAGATGGACTTCGTCACTGGATTTCCCAAATCACAGAAAGGTAATGATGCTATTCTTGTCGTCATTGACCGGCTTTCCAAAGTTGCACATTTTCTGGCAGTCAAAGAAACGATCACTGCTAGTCAACTGGCAACGCTCTATATGTCCAGGATTGTTTCACTCCACGGTATTCCATTGGTTATCAGTTCAGACCGTGGCAGCTTATTCACTTCAAGATTCTGGGCTAGTTTCCAAGAAGCTATGGGAACTCATCTGTCATTCAGTACTGCGTTTCATCCTCAATCGCAAGGGCAAGTTGAACGCGTCAACCAAGTCCTCGAAGATATGCTTCGAGCTTGTGTTATTTCCTTCGGCAAGAAATGGGAGGAATCTCTCCCGTATGCTGAGTTCTCTTATAATAATAGCTATCAAGCTAGTCTGAAGATGGCCCCCTTCGAAGTGTTATATGGACGAAAGTGCCGAACCCCTCTGAACTGGTCAGAAACTGGGGAACGTACACTCTTCGGTCCGGATATTATCCAAGATGCCGAAGAACAAGTCCGCATTATTCGTGAGAATCTCAAGACTGCTCAGTCACGTCAGAAGAGTCAGTATGACCGTCATCATAAAGACATGGTCTATCAACCTGGCGAAAAGGCTTATCTTCGAGTCACACCTATGAAGGGTGCTCACCGCTTCGGGATCAAGGGCAAACTAGCTCCTCGCTATATTGGCCCATTCACTATTCTCGAAAGGCGTGGAAAAGTGGCATACCAACTGGAGCTACCGCCGAACCTTTCTCAGGTTCACGATGTGTTCCATGTGTCACAGCTCCGCCGTTGCTTCAAGGACCCAATCCGAGCTGTGGATCATGAAGTGCTCGAATTGCAGCAAGACCTCTCCTATAAGGAGCATCCGGTCCGCATTCTCGACCAAGCTGAACGCCGCACACGTCAGAAGGCAATCAAGTTTCTCAAAGTCCAGTGGTCGCACCATTCTGAAGATGAGGCCACTTGGGAACGAGAGGATCGTCTGCGCGAAGAATACCCCGCACTGTTTCCTTCTACCTCCTAAATCTCGGGACGAGATTTCTTGTAGTGGAGGAGATTTGTAACACCCCGAGAATCATGCTATAGTAACTCTCTGTGATTAAGCTAATCATGTTGCTAAACAGGGCTTGATCATATTGGAATCACATTTCTGTTCAAACTCTTGATTCAAACTTCAATTTAAAATTAAAGTGGAAAATAAAAGTTTTCAAAAAAAATTAAACAAAAATGTTCGGTGGGTGCCAAATAATACACTGGTAATTATGGTGGAGAAAACACATTTTTATAAAATACCTAAATACTTTTAAATGAAATAAAACAGAAAAGAAAATAAAAAATAAAAAGAAAATGCAAAAGAACACAGAGCAAAGAAAAAAAAAGGAGAAGGCCCCCCCACTGGACCCCTGGCCCAACTGGGCCGACCCCCGGCCTAGCCACCTCTCCCACTCGCCCTCCCCCTTCCCTGTTCCCCCGACCGGGGTCGCAACAGGGGCCGGTCCCCGCCGCACCACCTCGCCGGCAACGGGGAGGATAAGGACGCCAGCCCCCCCCCCCCCCCCCGCCTCCTCGGGCCCCACTCCCACTCACCCCCGCTCACCTCTCGGCCTCTGCGCCTCTCTCTTCCCCCCAGATCCGCACCGCTCCTTCCTTCCCCAGGCCCGACGCAGTCGCCGCCGTTCTCCGTCATTCACACGGCCACCGTGCCCGCCTCGCCGCCCCACGGTGTCTCTAAGGACCGCCGTCGCCCGCTGCATCGTCTGGTGCAGCCCGTTGGAGACCGGAGCCCCTACAACGAGCACACCGAGCTCGTCTTCCCCGCACGGCCGCCGTCGATCGCCGCCCCGTTTCGCCGCCTCGAGCCTCCCCCGAGCACACTCTCGCACACCTGCAGGCTCAATGTGAGCCTCTCCCCCTCCTCCCCTGTCCTTTCGCTCTCGCGCGCCCCCTAGCTGCTCCCCCCCCCCCGCGCGCCCGAACGCAGCGCCGCGGATCTCGCCGCCGGCAAGGCTCCGGTGACCTTTTGGTCACGGGCTCAAGCCCGTTGCGCTCCCCACCGCGCGTAGATGCTCCCCAGCCCCTCCGCTTGCTCGATAGCACACCGTAGCCCCGTCTCCGTCGGGCACCCGTGCGCGCCGCCGCCTCCGCCGCTCGCCGGCGCCGATTCCGGCCAGGTCCGGCGAAGCTACGGCCACCACTGGATGCGGCGCTGCGAGCTCCTTCGAATGAGCCTAGCCCCGCTCCTCCCCGAGCCCCGTAGCGAGATTCCGGCCAACTCCGGCGAGGGGCCGCCGCTGTTTTGGTCGCCGGAGTCGCTCCGGCGCCGGCCGCCGACGTGGCTTGCCTAGGGCCACCCCAGTGCCACTGCCAGTGGGCCCCGTGGGCCCCGTTGACTGGGTCAACCTAGTCAACGTGCTGACTGGGCAGGCCCAGCCACTGACATGCGGGCCCCGCCGCAAAATTAAAAAAAAAGAGAAAAGAAAAATGTTTTTATAATTAAAACTAATTAATTAATCTAATCACTCACTGACAGGTGGGCCCAGTAGTTAATTAACTAAAAATTAATTAGTTTAATCTTCTGTTAGCCCACTGTCTATGACAGGTGGGGCCCACTGGTCAGTTTGACCTGGTCAGCCGCTCTGTTGACCTGCTGACGTCAGCATTGCCTCATGCTGACTCGTCTGTGATCGAGCATTTGTATTCGAGCCCTCGAGGCCCCTGGCTTGTATTGTTATGCTTGTATGACTTATTTATGCATTAGAGTTGTGTTGTGATATCTTCCCGTGAGTCCCTGATCTTGGTCGTACACATTTGCGTGCATGATTAGTGTACGGTCAAATCGGGGGCGTCGCATACAACTCTGGACGTTTCTTGCATTCAGCATGCACCATTCAAAGCCACGTCATAAACTTTCAACCCTTTGTGACATAATTTGCTATTTTTAGTGCATTTACTGATTTCTTTTGAGCTAAACGGCCCTACAATTGAAAAGCTCTACAAATGAACTCTGAAAATGTTGATACTTGGCATGGTATCATCAGTTCACCCGCATAGCATGTGCAAAAAAGTAGAGAGGGTCACGGCAAAAACTGGATGCACTTCGTGTACCAACTGGACAATCTCTTTCGAAGTATCAGGGTTTCGGACGAAAACTCATCTGTTACACCGGCAATTCAACATTTTAATAATTTACTACAACTACGGACGTTTTTTGGATTCAGCATGCACCATTCAAAGCCACGTCATCAACTTCCAACCGTTTCCGATATAATTCGCTATTTTCATGCATTTACTTATTTGTATTGAGCTAAATGGCCCTGAAATTGAAAAGCTCCACAAATGAACTCTCAAAAGGTTGAAACTTGGCATGGTATCATCATTTCACCCGCATAGCATGTGCAAAAGTAGAGAGGGTCACGGCAAAAGCTGGGTGCACTTCGTGAACAAACTGGACAATCTCCTTCGAAGTATCAGGGTTTCGGACGAAAACTAATCTGTTACACCGGCAATTCAAAATTTTAATAACTTATTACAACTCCGGGCGTTTTTTGCATCCAGCATGCAACATTCAAAGCCACATCATCAACTTTCAACCATTTCTGACATAATTTCCTATTTTTAATGCATTTACTGATTTGTTTTGAGCTGAATGGTCCTGAAATTGAAAAGCTCTACAAATGAACTCTAAAAAGGTTGAAACTTGGCATGGTATCATCATTTCACCCGCACAGCATGTGCAAAAAAGTAGAGAGGGTCATGACAAAAACTGGATGCACTTCGTGTGCAAACTGGACAACCTCTTTCGAAGTATCAGGATTTCGGACGAAAACTGATCTGTTACACTGGCAATTCAAAATTTTAATACCTTATTACAACTCCGGACGTTTTTTGCATCCAGCATGCAACATTCAAAGCCACGTCATCAACTTTCAACCCTTTCTGACATAATTTGCTATTTTTAATGCATTTACTGATTTGTTTTGGGCTAAATGGCCCTGAAATTGAAAAGCTCTATAAATGAACTCTGAAAAGGTTGAAACTTGGCATGGTATCATCATTTCACCTGCATAGCATGTGCAAAAAAGTAGAGAGGGTCATGGCAAAAACTGGATGCACTTCGTGTACAAACTGGACAATCTCTTTCGAAGTATCAGGGTTTCGGATGAAAACTCATCTGTTACACCGGCAATTCAAAATTTTAATAACTTATTACAACTCTGGACGTCTTTTGCATTCAGCATGCACCATTCAAAGCCATGTAATCAACTTTCAACCCTTTGTGACATAATTTGCTATTTTTAATGCATTTACTAATTTTTTTTGCGCTAAATGGCCCTGAGATTGAAAAGCTTTACGAATGAATTCTGAAAAGGTTGAAACTTGGCATGGTATCAACATTTCTCCCGCATAGCATGTGCAAAAAAGTAGAGACGGTCACCGCAAAAACTGGATGCACTTCATGTGCAAACTAGACAATCTCTTTCGAAGTATCAGGGTTTCGGACGAAAACTCATCTTTTACACCGGCAATTCAAAATTTTAATAACTTACTACAACTCCAGACGTTTTTTGCATCCAGCATGCAACATTCAAAGCCAGGTCATCAACTTTCAACCCTTTCTGACATAATTTGCTATTTTTAATGCATTTACTGATTTGTTTTGAGCTAAATGGCCCTGAAATTGAAAAGCTCTACAAATGAACTCTGAAAAGGTTGAAACTTGGCATGGTATCATCATTTCACCCGCATAGCAGGTGCAAAAAAGTAGAGAGGTTCATGGCAAAAACTGGATGCACTTCGTGTACAAACTGGACAATCTCTTTCGAAGTATGAGGGTTTCGGACGAAAACTCATCTGCTGCACCGCCAATTAAAATTTTTAATAACTTATTACAACTCCGGACGTCTTTTGCATTCAGCATGCACCATTCAGGCCCACGACATCAACTTTCAACCCTTTCTGACATAATTTGCTATTTTTAATGCATTTGCTGATTTCTTTTGAGCTAAACGGCCCTACAATTGAAAAGCTCTACAAATGAACTCTGAAAAGGTTGAAACTTGGCATGGTATCATCATTTCACCCGCATAGCATGTGCAAAAAAGTAGAGAGGGTCACGGCAAAAACTGGATGCACTTCGTGTACAAACTGGAAAATCTCTTTTGAAGTATCAGGGTTTCGGACAAAAACTCATCTGTTACACCGACAATTCGAAATTTTAATAACTTATTACAACTCTGGACGTTTCTTGCATTCAGCATGCACCATTCAAAGCCACGTCATAAACTTTCAACCCTTTGTGACATAATTTGCTATTTTTAATGCAGTTACTGATTTCTTTTGAGCTAAACGGCCCTGCAATTGAAAAGCTCTACAAATGAACTCTGAAAATGTTGAAACTTGGCATGGTATCATCATTTCACCCGCATAGCATGTGCAAAAAAGTAGAGAGGGTCACGGCAAAAACTGGATGTACTTCGTGTACCAACTGGACGATCTCTTTCGAAGTATCAGGGTTTCGGACGAAAACTCATCTTTTACACCGGCAATTCAACATTTTAGTTACTTATTACAACTACGGACGTTTTTTGGATTCAGCATGCACCATTCAAAGCCACGTCATCAACTTTCAACCGTTTCCGACATAATTCGCTATTTTCATGCATTTACTTATTTGTATTGAGCTAAATGGCCCTCAAATTGAAAAGCTCCACAAATGAACTCTCAAAAGGTTGAAACTTGGCATGGTATCATCATTTCACCCGCATAGCATGTGCAAAAGTAGAGAGGGTCACGGCAAAAGCTGGGTGCACTTCGTGTACAAACTGGACAATCTCTTTCGAAGTATCGGGGTTTCGGACGAAAACTAATCTGTTACACCGGCAATTCAAAATTTTAATAACTTATTACAACTCCGGGCGTTTTTTGCATCCAGCATGCAACATTCAAAGCCACATGATCAACTTTCAACCATTTCTGACATAATTTGCTATTTTTAATGCATTTACTGATTTGTTTTGAGCTAAATGGCCCTGAAATTGAAAAGCTCTACAAATGAACTCTAAAAAGGTTGAAACTTGGCATGGTATCATCATTTCACCCACATAGCATGTGCAAAAAATTAGAGAGGGTCACGGCAAAAACTGGATGCACTTCGTGTGCAAACTGGACAATCTCTTTCGAAGTATCAGGATTTCGGACGAAAACTGATCTATTACACTGGCAATTCAAAATTTTAATAACTTATTACAACTCCGGACGTTTTTTGCATCCAGCATGCAACATTCAAAGCCACGTCATCAACTTTCAACCCTTTCTAACATAATTTGCTATTTTTCATGCATTTACTCATTTGTTTTGAGCTAAATGGCCCTGAAATTGAAAAGCTCTACAAATGAACTCTGAAAAGGTTGAAACTTGGCATGGCATAATCATTTCACCCACATAGCATGTGCAAAAAATTAGAGAGGGTCACGGCAAAAACTGGATGCACTTCGTGTACAAACTGGACAATCTCTTTTGAAGTATGAGGGTTTCGCACGAAAACTCATCTGTTACACCGGCAATTCATAATTTTAATAACTTATTACAACTCGGGACGTTTTCTGCATTCAGCATGCACCATTCAAAGCCACGTCATCAACTTTCAACCCTTTCTGACATAATTTGCTATTTTTAATGCATTTACTGATTTGTTTTGAGCTAATTGGCCCTGCAATTGAAAAGCTCTACAAATGAACACTGAAAAGGTTGAAACATGGCATGGTATCATCATTTCACCCGCATAGCATGTGCAAAAAAGTAGAGAGGGTCACCACAAAAACTGGATGCACTTCGCGTGCGAACTGGACAATCTCTTTCGAAGTATCAGGGTTTCAGACGAAAACTCATCTGTTACACCGGCAATTCAAAATGTTAATAACTTATTACAACTCCGGACTTTTTTTGCATCCAGCATGCAACATTCAAAGCCACGTCATCAACTCTCAACCCTTTCTGACATAATTTGCTATTTTTAATGCATTTACTGATTTGTTTTGAGCTAAATGGCCCCGAAATTGAAAAGCTCTATAAATGAACTCTGAAAAGGTTGAAACTTGGCATGGTATCATCATTTCACCCGCATAGCATGTGCAAAAAAGTAGAGAGGGTCATGGCAAAAACTGGATGCACTTCGTGTACAAACTGGACAATCTCTTTCGAAGTATCAGGGTTTCGGACGAAAACTCATCTGTTACACCGGCAATTCAAAATTTTAATAACTTATTACAACTCTGGACGTCTTTTGCATTCAGCATGCACCATTCAAAGCCACGTAATCAACTTTCAACCCTTTGTGACATAATTTGCTATTTTTAATGCATTTACTGTTTTTTTTTTGCGATAAATGGCCCTGAGATTTAAAAGCTTTACAAATGAACTCTGAAAAGGTTGAAACTTGGCATGGTATCAACATTTCACACGCATAGCATGTGCAAAAAAGTAGAGACGGTCACCGCAAAAACTGGATGCACTTCGTGTGCAAACTGGACAATCTCTTTCGAAGTATCAGGGTTTCGAACGAAAACTCATCTTTTACACCGGCAATTCAAAATTTTAATAACTTACTACAACTCCGGACGTTTTTTGCATCCAGCATGCAACATTCAAAGCCAGTTCATCAACTTTCAACCCTTTCTGACATAATTTGCTATTTTTAATGCATTTACTGATTTGTTTTGAGCTAAATGGCCCTGAAATTGAAAAGCTCTACAAATGAACTCTGAAAAGGTTGAAACTTGGCATGGTATCATCATTTCACCCGCATAGCATGTGCAAAAAAGTAGAGAGGGTCATGGCAAAAACTGGATGCACTTCGTGTACAAACTGGACAATCTCTTTCGAAGTATGAGGGTTTCGGACGAAAACTCATCTGTTACACCGACAATTCAAAATTTTAATAACTTATTACAACTCCGGACGTCTATTGCATTCAGCATGCACCATTCAAAGCCACGTCATCAACTTTCAACCCTTTGTGACATAATTTGCTATTTTTAATGCATTTACTTCTTTGTTTCGAGCTAAATGGCCCTGAAATTGAAAAGCTCTACAAATGAACTCTGAAAAGGTTGAAACTTGGCATGGTATCATCATTTCGCCCGCATAGCATGTGCAAAAAAGTAGAGAGGGTCATGGCAAAAACTGGATGCACTTCGTGTACAAACTGGACAATCTCTTTCGAAGAATCAGGGTTTCGGACGAAAACTCATATGTTACATCGGCAATTCAAAATTTTAATAACTTATTACAACTCTGGACGTTTTTTGCATTCGGCATGCACCATTCAAAGCCATGTCATCAACTTTTAACCCTTTGTGACATAATTTTCTATTCTAATGCATTTACTGATGTGTTTTGAGCTAAATGGCCTTGAAATTGAAAAGCTTTACAAATGAACTCTGAAAAGGTTGAAACTTGGCATGGTATCATCATTTCACCCGCATAGCATGTGCAAAAAAGTAGAGAGGGTCATGGCAAAAACTGGATGCACTTCATGTGCAAACTGGACAATCTCTTTCGAAGTATCAGGGTTTCGGACGAAAACTCATCTGTTACACCGGCAATTCAAAATTTTAATAACTTATTACAACTCTGGACGTTTTTGCATTCTGCATGCACCATTCAAAGCCATGTCATCAACTTTTAACCCTTTGTGACATAATTTGCTATTTTAATGCATTTACTGATTTGTTTTGAGCTAAATGGCCCTGCAATTGAAAAGCTCTACAAATAAACTCTGAAAAGGTTGAAACTTGGCATGGTATCATCATTTCACCCGCGTAGCATGTTCAAAAAAGTAGAGAGGATCACCGCAAAAACTGGATGCACTTCGTGTGCAAATTGGACAATCTCTTTCGAAGTATCAGGGTTTCACACGAAAACTCATCTGTTACACCGGCAATTAAAAATTTTAATAACTTATTACAACTCCGGATGTTTTTTGCATCCAGCATGCAACATTCAAAGCCACGTCATCAACTTTCAACCCTTTCTGACATAATTTTCTATTTTCATGCATTTACTGATTTGTTTTGAGCTAAATGGCCCTGAAATTGAAAAGCTCTACAAATGAACTCTGAAAAGGTTGAAACTTGGCATGATATCATCATTTCACCCGCATAGCATGTGCAAAAAAGTAGAAAGGGTCAAGGAAAAAACTGGATGCACTTCGTGTACCAACTGGACAATCTCTTTCGAAGTATTAGGGTTTCGGACGAAAACTCATCTGTTACACCGGCAATTCAAAATTTTAATAACTTATTACAACTCCGGACGTTTTTTGCATCCAGCATGCAACATTCAAAGCCACGTCATCAACTTTCAACCCTTTCTAACATAATTTGCTATTTTTCATGCATTTACTCATTTGTTTTGAGCTAAATGGCCCTGAAATTGAAAAGTTCTACAAATGAACTCTGAAAAGGTTGAAACTGGATGCACTTTGCGTTCAAACTGGACAATCTCTTTCGAAGTATCAGGGTTTCAGACGAAAACTCATCTGTTACACCGGCAATTCAAAATGTTAATAACTTATTACAACTCCGGACTTTTTTTGCATCCAGCATGCAACATTCAAAGCCACGTCATCAACTTTCAACCCTTTCTGACATAATTTGCTATTTTTAATGCATTTACTGATTTGTTTTGACCTAAATGGCCCTGAAATTGAAAAGCTCTATGAATGAACTCTGAAAAGGTTGAAACTTGGCATGGTATCATCATTTCACCCGCATAGCATGTGCAATAAAGTAGAGAGGGTCACGGCAAAAACTGGATGCACTTCGTGTACAAACTGGACAATCTCTTTCGAAGTATCAGGGTTTCGGACGAAAACTCATCTGTTACACCGGCAATTCATAATTTTAATAACTTATTACAACTCGGGACTTTTTTGCATTCAGCATGCACCATTCAAAGCCACGTCATCAACTTTCAACCCTTTCTGACATAATTTGCTATTTTTAATGCATTTACTGATTTGTTTTGAGCTAACTGGCCCTGCAATTGAAAAGCTCTATGAATGAACTCTGAAAAGGTTGAAACTTGGCATGGTATCATCATTTCACCCGCATAGCATGTGCAAAAAAGTAGAGAGGGTCACGGCAAAAACTGGATGCACTTCGTGTACAAACTGGACAATCTCTTTCGAAGTATCAGGGTTTCGGACGAAAACTCATCTGTTACACCGGCAGTTCAAAATTTTAATAACTTATTACAACTCCGGACGTCTTTTGCATTCAGCATGCACCATTCAAAGCCACGTAATCATGTTTCAACCCTTTGTGACATAATTTGCTATTTTTAATGCATTTAGTGATTTGTTTTGCGCTAAATGGCCCTGAGATTGAAAAGCTTTACAAATGAACTCTGAAAAGGTTGAAACTTGGCATGGTATCAACATTTCACCCGCATAGCATGTGCAAAAAAGTAGAGAGGGTCATGGCAAAAACTGGATGCACTTCGTGTGCAAACTGGACAATCTTTTTCGAAGTATCAGGGTTTCGGACGAAACTCATCTTTTACACCGGCAATTCAAAATTTTAATAACTTACTACAACTCCGAACGTTTTTTGCATCTAGCATGCAACATTCAAAGCCACGTAATCAAGTTTCAACCCTTTGTGACATAATTTGCTATTTTAATGCATTTACTGATTTGTTTTGAGCTAAATGGCCCTGAAATTGAAAAGCTCTACAAATGAACTCTGAAAAGGTTGAAACTTGGCATGGTATCATCATTTCACCCGCATAGCATGTGCAAAAAAGTAGAGAGGGTCATGGCAAAAACTGGATGCACGTCGTGTACAAACTGGACACTCTCTTTCGAAGTATGAGGGTTTCGGACGAAAACTCATCTGTTACACCGGCAATTCAAAATTTTAATAACTTATTACAACTCCGGACGTCTTTTGCATTCAGCATGCACCATTCAAAGCCACGTCATCAACTTTCAACCCTTTGTGACATAATTTGCTATTTTTAATGCATTTACTTATTTGTTTCGAGCTAAATGGCCTTGAAATTGAAAAGCTCTACAAATGAACTCTGAAAAGGTTGAAACTTGGCATGGTATCATCATTTCGCCCGCATAGCATGTGCAAAAAAGTAGAGAGGGTCATGGCAAAAACTGGATGCACTTCGTGTACAAACTGGACAATCTCTTTCGAAGTATCAGGGTTTCGGACGAAAACTCATCTGTTACACCGGCAGTTCAAAATTTTAATAACTTATTACAAATCCGGACGTCTTTTGCATTCAACATGCACCATTCAAAGCCACGTAATCAAGTTTCAACCCTTTGTGACATAATTTGCTATTTTTAATGCATTTACTTATTTTTTTTGCGCTAAATGGCCCTGAGATTGAAAAGCTTTACAAATGAACTCTGAAAAGGTTGAAACTTGGCATGGTATCAACATTTCACCCGCATAGCATGTGCAAAAAAGTAGAGACGGTCACCGCAAAAACTGGATGCACTTCGTGTGCAAACTGGACAATCTTTTTCGAAGTATCAGGGTTTCGGACGAAAACTCATCTTTTACACCGGCAATTCAAAATTTTAATAACTTACTACAACTCCGAACGTTTTTTGCATCCAGCATGCAACATTCAAAGCCAGGTCATCAACTTTCAAACCTTTCTGACATAATTTGCTATTTTTAATGCATTTACTGATTTGTTTTGAGCTAAATGGCCCTGAAATTGAAAAGCTCTACAAATGAACTCTGAAAAGGTTGAAACTTGGCATGGTATCATCATTTCACTCGCATAGCATGTGCAAAAAAGAAGAGAGGGTCATGGCAAAAACTGGATGCACGTCGTGTACAAACTGGACACTCTCTTTCGAAGTATGAGGGTTTCGGACGAAAACTCATCTGTTACACCGGCAATTCAAAATTTTAATAACTTATTACAACTCCGGACATCTTTTGCATTCAGCATGCACCATTCAAAGCCACGTCATCAACTTTCAACCCTTTGTGACATAATTTGCTATTTTTAATGCATTTACTTATTTGTTTCGAGCTAAATGGCCCTGAAATTGAAAAGCTCTACAAATGAACTCTGAAAAGGTTGAAACTTGGCATGGTATCATCATTTCGCCCGCATAGCATGTGCAAAAAAGTGGAGAGGGTCATGGCAAAAACTGGATGCACTTCGTGTACAAACTGGACAATCTCTTTCGAAGTATCAGGGTTTCGGATGAAAACTCATATGTTACATCGGCAATTCAAAATTTTAATAACTTATTACAACTCTGGACGTTTTTTGCATTCAGCATGCACCATTCAATGCCATGTCATCAACTTTTAACCCTTTGTGACATAATTTTCTATTTTAATGCATTAACTGATTTGTTTTGAGCTAAATGGCCTTGAAATTGAAAAGCTCTACAAATGAACTCTGAAAAGGTTGAAACTTGGCATGGTATCATCATTTCACCCGCAAAGCATGTGCAAAAAAGTAGAGAGGGTCATGGCAAAAACTGGATGCACTTCATGTGCAAACTGGACAATCTCTTTCGAAGTAATAGGGTTTCGGACGAAAACTCATCTGTTACACCGGCAATTCAAAATTTTAATAACATAGTACAACTCTGGACGTCTTTTGCATTCAGCATGCACCATTGAAAGCCACGTCATCAACTTTCAACCCTTTGTGACATAATTTACTATTTTTAAAGCATTTACTTATTTGTTTCGAGCTAAATAGCCCTGAAATTGAAAAGGTCTACAAATGAACTCTGAAAAGGTTGAAACTTGGCATGGTATCATCCTTTCACCCGCATAGCATGTGCAAAAATGTAGAGAGGGTCACGGCAAAAACTGGATGCACTTCGTGTACAAACTGGACAATCGCTTTCGAAGTATCAGGGTTTCGGACGAAAACTCATCTGTTACACCGGCAATTCAAAATTTTAATAACTTATTACAACTCCGGACGTCTTTTGCATTCAGCATGCACCATTCAAAGCCACGTACTCAACTTTCAACCCTTTGTGACATAATTTGCTATTTTTAATGCATTTACTGATTTTTTTGCGCTAAATGGCCCTGAGATTGAAAAGCTTTACAAATGAACTCTGAAAAGGTTGAAAGTTGGCATGGTATCAACATTTCACCCGCATAGCATGTGCAAAAAAGTAGAGACGGTCACCGCAAAAACTGGATGCACTTCGTGTGCAAACTGGACAATCTCTTTCGAAGTATCAGGGTTTCGGACAAAAACTCATCTTTTACACCGGCATTTCAAATTTTTAAAAACTTACTACAACTCCGAACGTTTTTTGCATCCAGCATGCAACATTCAAAGCCAGGTCATCAACTTTCAACCCTTTCTGACATAATTTGCTATTTTTAATGCATTTACTGATTTGTTTTGAGCTAAATGCCCCTGAAAATGAAAAGCTCTACAAATGAACTCTGAAAAGGTTGAAACTTGGCATGGTATCATCATTCAACCCGCATAGCATGTGCAAAAAAGTAGAGAGGGTCATGGCAAAAACTGGATGCACGTCGTGTACAAACTGGACAATCTCTTTCGAAGTATGAGGGTTTCGGACGAAAACTCATCTGTTACACCGGCAATTCAAAATTTTAATAACTTATTACAACTCCGGACGTCTTTTGCATTCAGCATGCACCATTCAAAGCCACGTAATCATGTTTCAACCCTTTGTGACATAATTTGCTATTTTTAATGCATTTAGTGATTTGTTTTGCGCTAAATGGCCCTGAGATTGAAAAGCTTTACAAATGAACTCTGAAAAGGTTGAAACTTGGCATGGTATCAACATTTCACACGCATAGCATGTGCAAAAAAGTAGAGAGGGTCATGGCAAAAACTGGATGCACTTCGTGTGCAAACTGGACAATCTTTTTCGAAGTATCAGGGTTTCGGACGAAAACTCATCTTTTACACCGGCAATTCAAAATTTTAAAAACTTACTACAACTCCGAACGTTTTTTGCATCTAGCATGCAACATTCAAAGCCACGTAATCAAGTTTCAACCCTTTGTGACATAATTTGCTATTTTCATGCATTTACTGATTTGTTTTGAGCTAAATGGCCCTGAAATTGAAAAGCTCTACAAATGAACTCTGAAAAGGTTGAAACTTGGCATGGTATCATCATTTCACCCGCATAGCATGTGCAAAAAAGTAGAGAGGGTCATGGCAAAAACTGGATGCACGTCGTGTACAAACTGGACACTCTCTTTCGAAGTATGAGGGTTTCAGACGAAAACTCATCTGTTACACCGGCAATTCAAAATTTTAATAACTTATTACATCTCCGGACGTCTTTTGCATTCAGCATGCACCATTCAAAGCCACGTCATCAACTTTCAACCCTTTGTGACATAATTTGCTATTTTTAATGCATTTACTTATTTGTTTCGAGCTAAATGGCCTTGAAATTGAAAAGCTCTACAAATGAACTCTGAAAAGGTTGAAACTTGGCATGGTATCATCATTTCGCCCGCATAGCATGTGCAAAAAAGTAGAGAGGGTCATGGCAAAAACTGGATGCACTTCGTGTACAAACTGGACAATCTCTTTCGAAGTATCAGGGTTTCGGACGAAAACTCATCTGTTACACCGGCAGTTCAAAATTTTAATAACTTATTACAACTCCGGACGTCTTTTGCATTCAGCATGCACCATTCAAAGCCACGTAATCAAGTTTCAACCCTTTGTGACATAATTTGCTATTTTTAATGCATTTACTGATTCTTTTTGCGCTAAATGGCCCTGAGATTGAAAAGCTTTACAAATGAACTCTGAAAAGGTTGAAACTTGGCATGGTATCAACATTTCACCCGCATAGCATGTGCAAAAAAGTAGAGACGGTCACCGCAAAAACTGGATGCACTTCGTGTGCAAACTGGACAATCTTTTTCGAAGTATCAGGGTTTCGGACGAAAACTCATCTTTTACACCGGCAATTCAAAATTTTAATAACTTACTACAACTCCGAACGTTTTCTGCATCCAGCATGCAACATTCAAAGCCAGGTCATCAACTTTCAACCCTTTCTGACATAATTTGCTATTTTTAATGCATTTACTGATTTGTTTTGAGCTAAATGGCCCTGAAATTGAAAAGCTCTACAAATGAACTCTGAAAAGGTTGAAACTTGGCATGGTATCATCATTTCACCCGCAAAGCATGTGCAAAAAAGTAGAGAGGGTCATGGCAAAAACTGGATGCACTTCATGTGCAAACTGGACAATCTCTTTCGAAGTAATAGGGTTTCGGACGAAAACTCATCTGTTACACCGGCAATTCAAAATTTTAATAACTTAGTACAACTCTGGACGTCTTTTGCATTCAGCATGCACCATTGAAAGCCACGTCATCAACTTTCAACCCTTTGTGACATAATTTACTATTTTTAAAGCATTTACTTATTTGTTTCGAGCTAAATAGCCCTGAAATTGAAAAGGTCTACAAATGAACTCTGAAAAGGTTGAAACTTGGCATGGTATCATCCTTTCACCCGCATAGCATGTGCAAAAATGTAGAGAGGGTCACGGCAAAAACTGGATGCACTTCGTGTACAAACTGGACAATCGCTTTCGAAGTATCAGGGTTTCGGACGAAAACTCATCTGTTACACCGGCAATTCAAAATTTTAATAACTTATTACAACTCCGGACGTCTTTTGCATTCAGCATGCACCATTCAAAGCCACGTACTCAACTTTCAACCCTTTGTGACATAATTTGCTATTTTTAATGCATTTACTGATTTTTTTGCGCTAAATGGCCCTGAGATTGAAAAGCTTTACAAATGAACTCTGAAAAGGTTGAAAGTTGGCATGGTATCAACATTTCACCCGCATAGCATGTGCAAAAAAGTAGAGACGGTCACCGCAAAAACTGGATGCACTTCGTGTGCAAACTGGACAATCTCTTTCGAAGTATCAGGGTTTCGGACAAAAACTCATCTTTTACACCGGCAATTCAAATTTTTAAAAACTTACTACAACTCCGAACGTTTTTTGCATCCAGCATGCAACATTCAAAGCCAGGTCATCAACTTTCAACCCTTTCTGACATAATTTGCTATTTTTAATGCATTTACTGATTTGTTTTGAGCTAAATGCCCCTGAAAATGAAAAGCTCTACAAATGAACTCTGAAAAGGTTGAAACTTGGCATGGTATCATCATTCAACCCGCATAGCATGTGCAAAAAAGTAGAGAGGGTCATGGCAAAAACTGGATGCACGTCGTGTACAAACTGGACAATCTCTTTCGAAGTATGAGGGTTTCGGACGAAAACTAATCTGTTACACCAGCAATTCAAAATTTTAATAACTTATTACAACTCCGGACGTCTTTTGCATTCAGCATGCACCATTCAAAGCCACGTAATCATGTTTCAACCCTTTGTGACATAATTTGCTATTTTTAATGCATTTAGTGATTTGTTTTGCGCTAAATGGCCCTGAGATTGAAAAGCTTTACAAATGAACTCTGAAAAGGTTGAAACTTGGCATGGTATCAACATTTCACCCGCATAGCATGTGCAAAAAAGTAGAGAGGGTCATGGCAAAAACTGGATGCACTTCGTGTGCAAACTGGACAATCTTTTTCGAAGTATCAGGGTTTCGGACGAAAACTCATCTTTTACACCGGCAATTCAAAATTTTAATAACTTACTACAACTCCGAACGTTTTTTGCATCTAGCATGCAACATTCAAAGCCACGTAATCAAGTTTCAACCCTTTGTGACATAATTTGCTATTTTCATGCATTTACTGATTTGTTTTGAGCTAAATGGCCCTGAAATTGAAAAGCTCTACAAATGAACTCTGAAAAGGTTGAAACTTGGCATGGTATCATCATTTCACCCGCATAGCATGTGCAAAAAAGTAGAGAGGGTCATGGCAAAAACTGGATGCACGTCGTGTACAAACTGGACACTCTCTTTCGAAGTATGAGGGTTTCGGACGAAAACTCATCTGTTACACCGGCAATTCAAAATTTTAATAACTTATTACAACTCCAGACGTCTTTTGCATTCAGCATGCACCATTCAAAGCCACGTCATCAACTTTCAACCCTTTGTGACATAATTTGCTATTTTTAATGCATTTACTTATTTGTTTCGAGCTAAATGGCCTTGAAATTGAAAAGCTCTACAAATGAACTCTGAAAAGGTTGAAACTTGGCATGGTATCATCATTTCGCCCGCATAGCATGTGCAAAAAAGTAGAGAGGGTCATGGCAAAAACTGGATGCACTTCGTGTACAAACTGGACAATCTCTTTCGAAGTATCAGGGTTTCGGACGAAAACTCATCAGTTACACCGGCAGTTCAAAATTTTAATAACTTATTACAACTCCGGACGTCTTTTGCATTCAGCATGCACCATTCAAAGCCACGTAATCAAGTTTCAACCCTTTGTGACATAATTTGCTATTTTTAATGCATTTACTGATTTTTTTTTGCGCTAAATGGCCCTGAGATTGAAAAGCTTTACAAATGAACTCTGAAAAGGTTGAAACTTGGCATGGTATCAACATTTCACCCGCATAGCATGTGCAAAAAAGTAGAGACGGTCACCGCAAAAACTGGATGCACTTCGTGTGCAAACTGGACAATCTTTTTCGAAGTATCAGGGTTTCGGACGAAAACTCATCTTTTACACCGGCAATTCAAAATTTTAATAACTTACTACAACTCCGAACGTTTTCTGCATCCAGCATGCAACATTCAAAGCCAGGTCATCAACTTTCAACCCTTTCTGACATAATTTGCTATTTTTAATTCATTTACTGATTTGTTTTGAGCTAAATGGCCCTGAAATTGAAAAGCTCTACAAATGAACTCTGAAAAGGTTGAAACTTGGCATGGTATCATCATTTCACTCGCATAGCATGTGCAAAAAAGAAGAGAGGGTCATGGCAAAAATAGGATGCACGTCGTGTACAAACTGGACACTCTCTTTCGAAGTATGAGGGTTTCGGACGAAAACTCATCTGTTACACCGGCAATTCAAAATTTTAATAACTTATTACAACTCCGGACATCTTTTGCATTCAGCATGCACCATTCAAAGCCACGTCATCAACTTTCAACCCTTTGTGACATAATTTGCTATTTTTAATGGATTTACTTATTTGTTTCGAGCTAAATGGCCCTGAAATTGAAAAGCTCTACAAATGAACTCTGAAAAGGTTGAAACTTGGCATGGTATCATCATTTTGCCCGCATAGCATGTGCAAAAAAGTGGAGAGGGTCATGGCAAAAACTGGATGCACTTCGTGTACAAACTGGACAATCTCTTTCGAAGTATCAGGGTTTCGGATGAAAACTCATATGTTACATCGGCAATTCAAAATTTTAATAACTTATTACAACTCTGGACGTTTTTTGCATTCAGCATGCACCATTCAATGCCATGTCATCAACTTTTAACCCTTTGTGACATAATTTTCTATTTTAATGCATTAACTGATTTGTTTTGAGTTAAATGGCCTTGAAATTGAAAAGCTCTACAAATGAACTCTGAAAAGGTTGAAACTTGGCATGGTATCATCATTTCACCCGCAAAGCATGTGCAAAAAAGTAGAGAGGGTCATGGCAAAAACTGGATGCACTTCATGTGCAAACTGGACAATCTCTTTCGAAGTAATAGGGTTTCCGACGAAAACTCATCTGTTACACCGGCAATTCAAAATTTTAATAACTTAGTACAACTCTGGACGTCTTTTGCATTCAGCATGCAACATTGAAAGCCACGTCATCAACTTTCAACCCTTTGTGACATAATTTACTATTTTTAAAGCATTTACTTATTTGTTTCGAGCTAAATAGCCCTGAAATTGAAAAGGTCTACAAATGAACTCTGAAAAGGTTGAAACTTGGCATGGTATCATCCTTTCACCCGCATAGCATGTGCAAAAATGTAGAGAGGGTCACGGCAAAAACTGGATGCACTTCGTGTACAAACTGGACAATCTCTTTCGAAGTATCAGGGTTTCGGACGAAAACTCATCTGTTACACCGGCAATTCAAAATTTTAATAACTTATTACAACTCCGGACGTCTTTTGCATTCAGCATGCACCATTCAAAGCCACGTACTCAACTTTCAACCCTTTGTGACATAATTTGCTATTTTTAATGCATTTACTGATTTTTTTGCGCTAAATGGCCCTGAGATTGAAAAGCTTTACAAATGAACTCTGAAAAGGTTGAAAGTTGGCATGGTATCAACATTTCACCCGCATAGCATGTGCAAAAAAGTAGAGACGGTCACCGCAAAAACTGGATGCACTTCGTGTGCAAACTGGACAATCTCTTTCGAAGTATCAGGGTTTCGGACAAAAACTCATCTCTTACACCGGCAATTCAAATTTTTAAAAACTTACTACAACTCCGAACGTTTTTTGCATCCAGCATGCAACATTCAAAGCCAGGTCATCAACTTTCAACCCTTTCTGACATAATTTGCTATTTTTAATGCATTTACTGATTTGTTTTGAGCTAAATGCCCCTGAAAATGAAAAGCTCTACAAATGAACTCTGAAAAGGTTGAAACTTGGCATGGTATCATCATTCAACCCGCATAGCATGTGCAAAAAAGTAGAGAGGGTCATGGCAAAAACTGGATGCACGTCGTGTACAAACTGGACAATCTCTTTCGAAGTATGAGGATTTCGGACGAAAACTCATCTGTTACACCGGCAATTCAAAATTTTAATAACTTATTACAACTCCGGACGTCTTTTGCATTCAGCATGCACCATTCAAAGCCACGTCATCAACTTTCAATCCTTTGTGACATAATTTGCTATTTTTAATGCATTTACTTATTTGTTTCGAGCTAAATGGCCCTGAAATTGAAAAGCTCTACAAATGAACTCTGAAAAGGTTGAAACTTGGCATGGTATCATCATTTCGCCCGCATAGCATGTGCAAAAAATGAGAGAGGGTCATGGCAAAAACTGGATGCACTTCGTGTACAAACTAGACAATCTCTTTCGAAGTATCAGGGATTCGGACGAAAACTCATATGTTACATCGGCAATTCAAAATTTTAATAACTTATTACAACTCTGGACGTTTTTTGCATTCAGCATGCACCATTCAAAGCCATGTCATCAACTTTTAACCCTTTGTGACATAATTTTCTATTTTAATGCATTTACTGATTTGTTTTGAGCTAAATGGCCTTGAATTTGAAAAGCTCTACAAATGAACTCTGAAAAGGTTGAAACTTGGCATGGTATCATCATTTCACCCGCATAGCATGTGCAAAAAAGTAGAGAGGGTCATGGCAAAAACTGGATGCACTTCATGTGCAAACTGGACAATCTCTTTCGAAGTATCAGGGTTTCGGACGAAAACTCATCTGTTACACCGGCAATTCAAAATTTTAATAACTTAGTACAACTCTGGACGTCTTTTGCATTCAGCATGCACCATTCAAAGCCACGTCATCAACTTTCAACCCTTTGTGACATAATTTACTATTTTTAATGCATTTACTTATTTGTTTCGAGCTAAATAACCCTGAAATTGAAAAGATCTACAAATGAACTCTGAAAAGGTTGAAACTTGCATGGTATCATCATTTCACCCGCATAGCATGTGCAAAAAAGTAGAGAGGGTCATGGCAAAAACTGGATGCACTTCGTGTACAAACTGGACAATCTCTTTCGAAGTATCAGGGTTTCGGACGAAAACTCATATGTTACATCGGCAATTCAAAATTTTAATAACTTGTTACAACTCTGGACGTTTTTTGCATTCAGCATGCACCATTCAAAGCCATGTCATCAACTTTTAACCCTTTGTGACATAATTTGCTATTTTAATGTATTTACTGATTTGTTTTGAGCTAAATGGCCATGCAATTGAAAACCTCTACAAATAAACTCTGAAAAGGTTGAAACTTGGCATGGTATCATCATTTCACCCGCATAGCATGTTCAAAAAACTAGAGAGGATCACGGCAAAAACTGGATGCACTTCGTGTGCAAACTGGACAATCTCTTTCGAAGTATCAGGGTTTCACACGAAAACTCATCTGTTACACCGGCAATTCAAAATTTTAATAACTTATTACAACTCCGGATGTTTTTTGCATCCAGCATGCAACATTCAAAGCCACGTCATCAACTTTCAACCCTTTCTGACATAATTTTCTATTTTCATGCATTTACTGATTTGTTTTGAGCTAAATGGCCCTGAAATTGAAAAGCTCTACAAATGAACTCTGAAAAGGTTGAAACTTGGCATGATATCATCATTTCACCCGCATAGCATGTGCAAAAAAGTAGAGAGGGTGACGGCAAAAACTGGATGCACTTCGTGTGCAAACTGGACAATCTCTTTTGAAGTATCAGGGTTTCACACGAAAACTCATCTGTTACACCGGCAATTCAAATTTTAATAACTTATTACAACTCCGGATGTTTTTTGCATCCTGCATGCAACATTCAAAGGCACGTCATCAACTTTCAACCCTTTCTGACATAATTTTCTATTTTCATGCATTTACTGATTTGTTTTGAGCTAAATGGCCCTGAAATTGAAAAGCTCTACAAATGAACTCTGAAAAGGTTGAAACTTGGCATGATATCATCATTTCACCCGCATAGCATGTGCAAAAAAGTAGAGAGGGTCACGGCAAAAACTGGATGCACTTCGTGTACAAACAGGACAATCTCTTTCGAAGTATCAGGGTTCCGGACGAGAACTCATATGTTACACCGGCAATTCATAATTTTAATAACTTATTACAACTCGGGACGTTTTTTGCATCCAGCATGCAACATTCAAAGCCACGTCATCAACTTTCAACCCTTTCTGACATAATTTGCTATTTTTAATGCATTTACTGATTTGTTTTAAGCTAAATGGCCCTGAAATTGAAAAGCTCTATAAATGAACTCTGAAAAGGTTGAAACTTGGCATGGTAACATCATTTCACCCGCATAGCATGTGCAAAAAGGTAGAGAGGGTCATGGCAAAAACTGGATGCACCTCGTGTACAAACTGGACAGTCTCTTTCGAAGTATCAGGGTTTCGGACGAAAACTCATCTATTACACCGGCATTCAAAATTTTAATAACTTGTTACAACTCTGGACGTCTTTTGCATTCAGCATGCACCATTCAAAGCCACGTCATCAACTTTCAACCCTTTGTGACATAATTTGTTGTTTTTAATGCATTTACTGATTTGTTTTGGGCTAAATGGCCTTGAAATTGAAAAGCTCTACGAATGAACACTGAAAAGGTTGAAACTTGGCATGGTATCATCATTTCACCTGCATAGCATGTGCAAAAAAGTAGAGAGGGTCATGGCAAAAACTGGATGCACTTCGTTTACAAACTGGACAATCTCTTTCGAAGTATGAGGGTTTCGGACGAAAACTCATCTGTTACACCGGCAATTCAAAATTTTAATAACTTATTACAACTCCGGACGTCTTTTGCATTCAGCATGCACCATTCAAAGCCACGTCATCAACTTTCAACCCTTTCTAACATAATTTGCTATTTTTCATGCATTTACTCATTTGTTTTGAGCTAAATGGCCCTGAAATTGAAAAGCTGTACAAATTAACTCTGAAAAGGTTGAAACTTGGCATGGTATCATCATTTCACCCACATAGCATGTGCAAAAAAGTAGAGAGGGTCACGGCAAAAACTGGATGCACTTCGTGTACAAACTGGACAATCTCTTTCGAAGTATCAGGGTTTCAGACGAAAACTCATCTGTTACACCGGCAATTCAAAATTTTAATAACTTATTACAAATCCGGATGTTTTTTGCATCTAGCATGCAACATTCAAAGCCATGTCATCAACTTTCAACCCTTTCTGACATAATTTGCTATTTTTAATGCATTTACTGATTTGTTTTAAGCTAAATGGCCCTGAAATTGAAAAGCTCTATAAATGAACTCTGAAAAGGTTGAAACTTGGCATGGTAACATCATTTCACCCGCATAGCATGTGCAAAAAGGTAGAGAGGGTCATGGCAAAAACTGGATGCACCTCGTGTACAAACTGGACAGTCTCTTTCGAAGTATCAGGGTTTCGGACGAAAACTCATCTATTACACCGGCATTCAAAATTTTAATAACTTGTTACAACTCTGGACGTCTTTTGCATTCAGCATGCACCATTCAAAGCCACGTCATCAACTTTCAACCCTTTGTGACATAATTTGTTGTTTTTAATGCATTTACTGATTTGTTTTGGGCTAAATGGCCTTGAAATTGAAAAGCTCTACGAATGAACACTGAAAAGGTTGAAACTTGGCATGGTATCATCATTTCACCTGCATAGCATGTGCAAAAAAGTAGAGAGGGTCATGGCAAAAACTGGATGCACTTCGTTTACAAACTGGACAATCTCTTTCGAAGTATGAGGGTTTCGGACGAAAACTCATCTGTTACACCGGCAATTCAAAATTTTAATAACTTATTACAACTCCGGACGTCTTTTGCATTCAGCATGCACCATTCAAAGCCACGTCATCAACTTTCAACCCTTTGTGACATAATTTGCTATTTTTAATGCATTTACTTATTTGTTTCTAGCTAAATAGCCCTGAAATTGAAAAGCTCTACAAATGAACTCTGAAAAGGTTGAAACTTGGCATGGTATCATCATTTCATCCGCATAGCATGTGCAAAAAAGTAGAGAGGGTCATGGCAAAAACTGGATGCACTTCATGTGCAAACTGGACAATCTCTTTCGAAGTATCAGGGTTTCGGACGAAAACTCATCTGTTACACCGGCAATTCAAAATTTTAATAACTTATTACAACTCTGGACGTCTTTTGCATTCAGCATGCACCATTCAAAGCCACGTCATCAACTTTCAACCCTTTGTGACATAATTTACTATTTTTAATGCATTTACTTATTTGTTTCGAGCTAAATGGCCCTGAAATTGAAAAGCTCTACAAATGAACACTAAAAAGGATGAAACTTGGCATGGTATCATCATTTCACCCGCATAGCATGTGCAAAAAAGTAGAGAGGGTCATGGCAAAAACTGGATGCACTTCGTGTACAAACTGGACAGTCTCTTCCGAAGTATCAGGGTTTCGGACGAAAACTCATATGTTACATCGGCAATTCAAAATTTTAATAACTTGTTACAACTCTGGACGTTTTTTGCATTCAGCATGCACCATTCAAAGCCATGCCATCAACTTTTAACCCTTTGTGACATAATTTACTATTTTAATGCATTTACTGATTTGTTTTGAGCTTAATGGCCCTGCAATTGAAAAGCTCTACAAATGAACTCTGAAAAGGTTGAAACTTTGCATGGTAACATCATTTCACCCGCATAGCATGTGCAAAATGGTAGAGAGGGTCATGGCAAAAACTGGATGCACCTCGTGTACAAACTGGACAGTCTCTTTCGAAGTATCAGGGTTTCGGACGAAAACTCATCTATTACACCGGCATTCAAAATTTTAATAACTTGTTACAACTCTGGACGTCTTTTGCATTCAGCATGCACCATTCAAAGCCACGTCATCAACTTTCAACCCTTTGTGACATAATTTGCTGTTTTTAATGCATTTACTGATTTGTTTTGGGCTAAATGGCCTTGAAATTGAAAAGCTCTACGAATGAACACTGAAAAGGTTGAAACTTGGCATGGTATCATCATTTCACCTGCATAGCATGTGCAAAAAAGTAGAGAGGGTCATGGCAAAAACTGGATGCACTTCGTGTACAAACTTGACAATCTCTTTCGAAGTATGAGGGTTTCGGACGAAAACTCATCTGTTACACCGGCAATTCAAAATTTTAATAACTTATTACAACTCCGGACGTCTTTTGCATTCAGCATGCACCATTCAAAGCCACGTCATCAACTTTCAACCCTTTGTGACATAATTTGCTATTTTTAATGCATTTACTTATTTGTTTCTAGCTAAATAGCCCTGAAATTGAAAAGCTCTACAAATGAACTCTGAAAAGGTTGAAACTTGGCATGGTATCATCATTTCATCCGCATAGCATGTGCAAAAAAGTAGAGAGGGTCATGGCAAAAACTGGATGCACTTCATGTCCAAACTGGACAATCTCTTTCGAAGTATCAGGGTTTCGGACGAAAACTCATCTGTTACACCGGCAAT
Source organism: Aegilops tauschii subsp. strangulata (assembly GCF_002575655.3). Lineage (NCBI taxonomy): Eukaryota > Viridiplantae > Streptophyta > Magnoliopsida > Poales > Poaceae > Aegilops > Aegilops tauschii. The sequence continues at coordinate 113,204 of NW_027332623.1, forward strand.
TCAAAATTTTAATAACTTATTACAACTCTGGACGTCTTTTGCATTCAGCATGCACCATTCAAAGCCACGTCATCAACTTTCAACCCTTTGTGACATAATTTACTATTTTTAATGCATTTACTTATTTGTTTCGAGCTAAATGGCCCTGAAATTGAAAAGCTCTACAAATGAACTCTGAAAAGGTTGAAACTTGGCATGGTATCATCATTTCACCCACATAGCATGTGCAAAAAAGTAGAGAGGGTCACGGCAAAAACTGGATGCACTTCGTGTAGAAACTGGACAAGCTCTTTCGAAGTATCAGGGTTTCGGACGAAAACTCATATGTTACATCGGCTATTCAAAATTTTAATAACTTGTTACAACTCTGGATGTTTTTTGCATTCAGCATGCACCATTCAAAGCCATGTCATCAACATTTAACCCTTTGTGACATAATTTGCTATTTTAATGCATTTACTGATTTGTTTTGAGCTAAATGGCCCTGCAATTGAAAAGCTCTACAAATGAACTTTGAAAAGGTTGAAACTTGGCATGGTATCATCATTTCAGCCGCATAGCATGTTCAAAAAAGTAGAGAGGATCACTGCAAAAACTGGATGCACTTCGTGGGCAAACTGGACAATCTCTTTCGAAGTATCAGGGTTTCGGACGACAACTCATCTGTTAGACCGGCAATTCGAAATTCTAATAACTTATTACAACTCCGGGCGTTTTTTGCATTCCGCATGCACCATTGAAAGCCACGTCATCAACTTTCAACCCTTTCTGACATAATTTGCTATTTTCATGCATTTACTGATTTGTTTTGAGCTAAATGGCCCTGAAATTGAAAAGCTCTACAAATGAACTCTGAAATGGTTGAAACTTGGCATGATATCATCATTTCACCCGCATAGCATGTGCAAAAAAGTAGAGAGGGTCATGGAAAAAACTGGAAGCACCTCGTGTACAAACTGGACAGTCTCTTTCGAAGTATCAGGGTTTCGGACGAAAACTCATATGTTACACCGGCATTCAAAATTTTAATAACTTGTTACAACTCTGGACGTCTTTTGCATTCAGCATGCACCATTCAAAGCCACGTCATCAACTTTCAACCCTTTGTGACATAATTTACTATTTTTAATGCATTTACTGATTTGTTTTGGGCTAAATGACCTTGAAATTGAAAAGCTCTAGAAATGAACTCTGAATAGGTTGAAACTTGGCATGGTATCATCATTTCACCCGCATAGCATGTGCAAAAAAGTGGAGAGGGTCACGGCAAAAACTGGATGCACTTCGTGTACAAAGTGGACAATCTCTTTCGAAGTATCACGGTTCCAGACGAAAACTCATATGTTACACCGGCAATTCAAAATTTTAATAACTTATTACAACTCTGGACGTTTTTTGCATTCAGCATGCACCATTCAAAGCCACGTCATTAACTTTCAACCCTTTGTGACATAATTTGCTATTTTTAATGCATTTACTGATTTGTTTTGAGCTAAATGGCCCTGCAATTGAAAAGCTCTACAAATGAACTCTGAATAGGTTGAAACTTGGCATGGTATCATCATTTCACCCGCATAGCATGTGCAAAAAAGTGGAGAGGGTCACCGCAAAAACTGGTTGCACTTCGTGTGAAAACTGGACAATCTCTTTCGAAGTATCAGGGTTTCAGACGAAAACTCATCTGTTACACCGGCAATTCAAAATTTTAATAACTCCGGATGTTTTTTGCATCTAGCATGCAACATTCAAAGCCACGTCATCAACTTTCAACCCTTTCTGACATAATTTGCTATTTTTAATGCATTTACTGATTTGTTTTGAGCTAAATGGCCCTGAAATTGAAAAGCTCTATAAATGAACTCTGAAAAGGTTGAAACTTGGGATGCTATCATCATTTCACCCGCATAGCATGTGCAAAAAGGTAGAGAGGGTCATGGAAAAAACTGGATGCACCTCGTGTACAAACTGGACAGTCTCTTTCGAAGTATCAGGGTTTCGGACGAAAACTCATCTATTACACCGACATTCAAAATTTTAATAACTTGTTACAACTCTGGACGTCTTTTGCATTCAGCATGCACCATTCAAAGCCACGTCATCAACTTTCAACCCTTTGTGACATAATTTACTATTTTTAATGCATTTACTGATTTGTTTTGGGCTAAATGGCCTTGAAATTGAAAAGCTCTACAAATCAACTCTGAAAAGGTTGAAACTTGTCATGGTATCATTATTTCACCCGCATAGCATGTGCCAAAAAGTAGAGAGGGTCATGGCAAAACCTGGATGCACTTCGTGTACAAACTGGACAATATCTTTCGAAGTATGAGGGTTTCGGACGAAAACTCATCTGTTACACCGGCAATTCAAAATTTTAATAACTTATTACAACTCCGGACGTCTTTTGCATTCAGCATGCACCATTCAAAGCCACGTCATCAACTTTCAACTCTTTGTGACATAATTTTGCTATTTTTAATGCATTTACTTATTTGTTTCGAGCTAAATGGCCCTGAAATGGAAAAGCTCTACAAATGAACTCTGCAAAGGTTCAAACTTGGCATGGAATCATCATTTCGCCCGCATAGCATGTGCAAAAAAGTAGAGAGGGTCATGGCAAAAACTGGATGCACTTCGTGTACAAACTGGACAATCTCTTTCGAAGTATCAGGGTTTCGGACGAAAACTCATATGTTACATCGGCAATTCAAAATTTTAATAACTTATTACAACTCTGGACGTTTTTTGCATTCAGCATGCACCATTCAAAGCCATGTCATCAACTTTTAACCCTTTGTGACATAATTTGCTATTTTAATGCATTTACTGATTTGTTTTGAGCTAAATGGCCTTGAAATTGAAAAGCTCAACAAATGAACTCTGAAAAGGTTGAAACTTGGCATGGTATCATCATTTCACCCGCATAGCATGTGCAAAAAAGTAGAGAGGGTCATGGCAAAAACTGGATGCACTTCATGTGCAAACTGGACAATCTCTTTCGAAGTATCAGGGTTTCGGACGAAAACTCATCTGTTGCACGGGCAATTCAAAATTTTAATAACTTATTACAACTATGGACGTCTTCTGCATTCAGCATGCACCATTCAAAGCCACTTCATCAACTTTCAACCCTTTGTGACATAATTTACTATTTTTAATGCATTTACTTATTTGTTTCGAGCTAAATGGCCCTGAAATTGAAAAGCTCTACAAATGAACTCTGAAAAGGTTGAAACTTGGCATGGTATCATCATTTCACCCGCATAGCATGTGCAAAAAAGTAGAGAGGGTCATGGCAAAAACTGGATGCACTTCGTGTAGAAACTGGACAAGCTCTTTCGAAGTATCAGGGTTTCGGACGAAAACTCATATGTTACATCGGCTATTCAAAATTTTAATAACTTGTTACAACTCTGGATGTTTTTTGCATTCAGCATGCACCATTCAAAGCCATGTCATCAACATTTAACCCTTTGTGACATAATTTGCTATTTTAATGCATTTACTGATTTGTTTTGAGCTAAATGGCCCTGCAATTGAAAAGCTCTACAAATGAACTTTGAAAAGGTTGAAACTTGGCATGGTATCATCATTTCAGCCGCATAGCATGTTCAAAAAAGTAGAGAGGATCACTGCAAAAACTGGATGCACTTCGTGGGCAAACTGGACAATCTCTTTCGAAGTATCAGGGTTTCGGACGACAACTCATCTGTTAGACCGGCAATTCGAAATTCTAATAACTTATTACAACTCCGGGCGTTTTTTGCATTCAGCATGCACCATTGAAAGCCACGTCATCAACTTTCAACCCTTTCTGACATAATTTTCTATTTTCATGCATTTACTGATTTGTTTTGAGCTAAATGACCCTGAAATTGAAAAGCTCTACAAATGAACTCTGAACAGGTTCAAACTTGGCATGATATCATCATTTCACCCGCATAGCATGTGCAAAAAAGTAGAGAGGGTCACGGCAAAAACTGGATGCACTTCGTGTACAAACTGGACAATCTCTTTCGAAGTATCAGGGTTCTGGACGAAAACTCATATGTTACACCGGCAATTCAAAATTTTAATAACTTATTACAACTCTGGACGTGTTTTGCATTCAGCATGCACCATTCAAAGCCACGTCATTAACTTTCAACCCTTTGTGACATAATTTGCTATTTTTAATGCATTTACTGATTTGTTTTGAGCTAAATGGCCCTGCAATTGAAAAGCTCTAGAAATGAACTCTGAATAGGTTGAAACTTGGCATGGTATCATCATTTCACCCGCATAGCATGTGCAAAAAAGTGGAGAGGGTCACTGCAAAAACTGGATGCACTTCGTGCGCAAACTGGACAATCTCTTTCGAAGTATCAGGGTTTCAGACGAAAACTCATATGTTACACCGGCAATTCAAATTTTTAATAACTTATTACAACTCCGGATGTTTTTTGCATCTAGAATGCAACATTCAAAGCCACGTCATCAGCTTTCAACCCTTTCTGACATAATTTGCTATTTCTAATGCATTTACTGATTTGTTTTGAGCTAAATGGCCCTGAAATTAAAAGCTCTATAAATGAACTCTGAAAAGGTTGAAACTTGGCATGGTATCATCATTTCACCCCCATAGCATGTGCAAAAAGGTAGAGAGGGTCATGGCAAAAACTGGATGCACCTCGTGTACAAACTGGACAGTCTCTTTCGAAGTATCAGGGTTTTGGACGAAAACTCATCTATTACACCGGCATTCAAATTTTTAATAACTTGTTACAACTTTGGACGTCTTTTGCATTCAGCATGCACCATTCAAAGCCACGTCATCAACTTTCAACCCTTTGTGACATAATTTGCTATTTTTAATGCATTTTCTGATTTGTTTTGGGCTAAATGGCCCTGAATTGAAAAGCTCTACAAATGAACTCTGAAAAGGTTGAAACTTGGCATGGTATCATCATTTCACCCGCATAGCATGTGCAAAAAAGTAGAGAGGGTCATGGCAAAAACTGGATGCACTTCGTGTACAAACTGGACAATCTCTTTCGAAGTATCAGGGTTTCGGACGAAAACTCATATGTTACATCGGCAATTCAAAATTTTAATAACTTGTTACAACTCTGGACGTCTTTTGCATTCAGCATGCACCATTCAAAGCCACGTCATCAACTTTCAACCCTTTGTGACATAATTTACTATTTTTAATGCATTTACTTATTTGTTTCGAGCTAAATGGCCCTGAAATTGAAAAGCTCTACAAATGAACACTAAAAAGGATGAAACTTGGCATGGTATCATCATTTCACCCGCATAGCATGTGCAAAAAAGTAGAGAGGGTCATGGCTAAAACTGGATGCACTTCGTGTACAAACTGGACAGTCTCTTTCGAAGTATCAGGGTTTCGGACGAAAACTCATATGTTACATCGGCAATTCAAAATTTTAATAACTTGTTACAACTCTGGACGTTTTTTGCATTCAGCATGCACCATTCAAAGCCATGTCATCAACTTTTAACCCTTTGTGACATAATTTGCTATTTTAATGCATTTACTGATTTGTTTTGAGCTTAATGGCCCTGCAATTGAAAAGCTCTACAAATGAACTCTGAAAAGGTTGAAACTTGGCATGGTATCATCATTTCACCCGCATAGCATGTTCAAAAAAGTAGAGAGGATCACCGCAAAAACTGGATGCACTTCGTGTGCAAACTGGACAATCTCTTTCGAAGTATCAGGGTTTCACACGAAAACTCATCTGTTACACCGGCAATTCAAAATTTCAATAACTTATTACAACTCCGGATGTTTTTTGCATCCAGCATGCAACATTCAAAGCCACGTCATCAACTTTCAACCCTTTCTGACATAATTTGCTATTTTCATGCATTTACTGATTTGTTTTGAGCTAAATGGCCCTGAAATTGAAAAGCTCTACAAATGAACTCTGAAATGGTTGAAACTTGGCATGATATCATCATTTCACCCGCATAGCATGTGCAAAAAAGTAGAGAGGGTCATGGAAAAAACTGGAAGCACCTCGTGTACAAACTGGACAGTCTCTTTCGAAGTATCAGGGTTTCGGACGAAAACTCATATGTTACACCGGCATTCAAAATTTTAATAACTTGTTACAACTCTGGACGTCTTTTGCATTCAGCATGCACCATTCAAAGCCACGTCATCAACTTTCAACCCTTTGTGACATAATTTACTATTTTTAATGCATTTACTGATTTGTTTTGGGCTAAATGACCTTGAAATTGAAAAGCTCTAGAAATGAACTCTGAATAGGTTGAAACTTGGCATGGTATCATCATTTCACCCCCATAGCATGTGCAAAAAAGTGGAGAGGGTCACGGCAAAAACTGGATGCACTTCGTGTACAAACTGGACAATCTCTTTCGAAGTATCACGGTTCCGGACGAAAACTCATATGTTACACCGGCAATTCAAAATTTTAATAACTTATTACAACTCTGGACGTTTTTTCCATTCAGCATGCACCATTCAAAGCCACGTCATTAACTTTCAACCCTTTGTGACATAATTTGCTATTTTTAATGCATTTACTGATTTGTTTTGAGCTAAATGGCCCTGCAATTGAAAAGCTCTACAAATGAACTCTGAATAGGTTGAAACTTGGCATGGTATCATCATTTCACCCGCATAGCATGTGCAAAAAAGTGGAGAGGGTCACCGCAAAAACTGGTTGCACTTCGTGTGAAAACTGGACAATCTCTTTCGAAGTATCAGGGTTTCAGACGAAAACTCATCTGTTACACCGGCAATTCAAAATTTTAATAACTCCAGATGTTTTTTGCATCTAGCATGCAACATTCAAAGCCACGTCATCAACTTTCAACCCTTTCTGACATAATTTGCTATCTCAGGCTTATCCTAAAGAAATTATGGCTTCGCTTCTCTTCTTCCTGGTGATGGATATAGTCTCGATGGCTTTGCCCAAGTATGGCCCTTTCGAGACTAGGACTCTCAGGTGGGTAAGATTCGGAAAACAGACGAGGAAGCAGCCTATTAGTTTCAGTCCAGCATCCGCATCACCAGGACACTCGATACTGTAATTAGTAGGCAGTTACAAAGAGGATGGGGCCGTAGTCTTCTATTACGCACGCTACGCAGACGATATGGTCTTCGGCTTACCGAGGCAGCGGCTGCCTGTCCTTTTCTTTCGTGAAAGGTATGATCTAGAGTGTGATTCTGATCCCGTGATTGGGTGCTTGGCGTAGAATGAGTTTTAATGCATTTACTGATTTGTTTTGAGCTAAATGGCCCTGAAATTGAAAAGCTCTATAAATGAACTCTGAAAAGGTTGAAACTTGGGATGGTATCATCATTTCACCCGCATAGCATGTGCAAAAAGGTAGAGAGGGTCATGGAAAAAACTGGATGCACCTCGTGTACAAACTGGACAGTCTCTTTCGAAGTATCAGGGTTTCGGACGAAAACTCATCTATTACACCGACATTCAAAATTTTAATAACTTGTTACAACTCTGGACGTCTTTTGCATTCAGCATGCACCATTCAAAGCCACGTCATCAACTTTCAACCCTTTGTGACATAATTTACTATTTTTAATGCATTTACTGATTTGTTTTGGGCTAAATGGCCTTGAAATTGAAAAGCTCTACAAATGAACTCTGAAAAGGTTGAAACTTGTCATGGTATCATTATTTCACCCGCATAGCATGTGCCAAAAAGTAGAGAGGGTCATGGCAAAACCTGGATGCACTTCGTGTACAAACTGGACAATATCTTTCGAAGTATGAGGGTTTCGGACGAAAACTCATCTGTTACACCGGCAATTCAAAATTTTAATAACTTATTACAACTCCGGACGTCTTTTGCATTCAGCATGCACCATTCAAAGCCACGTCATCAACTTTCAACTCTTTGTGACATAATTTTGCTATTTTTAATGCATTTACTTATTTGTTTCGAGCTAAATGGCCCTGAAATGGAAAAGCTCTACAAATGAACTCTGCAAAGGTTCAAACTTGGCATGGAATCATCATTTCGCCCGCATAGCATGTGCAAAAAAGTAGAGAGGGTCATGGCAAAAACTGGATGCACTTCGTGTACAAACTGGACAATCTCTTTCGAAGTATCAGGGTTTCGGACGAAAACTCATATGTTACATCGGCAATTCAAAATTTTAATAACTTATTACAACTCTGGACGTTTTTTGCATTCAGCATGCACCATTCAAAGCCATGTCATCAACTTTTAACCCTTTGTGACATAATTTGCTATTTTAATGCATTTACTGATTTGTTTTGAGCTAAATGGCCTTGAAATTGAAAAGCTCAACAAATGAACTCTGAAAAGGTTGAAACTTGGCATGGTATCATCATTTCACCCGCATAGCATGTGCAAAAAAGTAGAGAGGGTCATGGCAAAAACTGGATGCACTTCATGTGCAAACTGGACAATCTCTTTCGAAGTATCAGGGTTTCGGACGAAAACTCATCTGTTACACGGGCAATTCAAAATTTTAATAACTTATTACAACTATGGACGTCTTCTGCATTCAGCATGCACCATTCAAAGCCACTTCATCAACTTTCAACCCTTTGTGACATAATTTACTATTTTTAATGCATTTACTTATTTGTTTCGAGCTAAATGGCCCTGAAATTGAAAAGCTCTACAAATGAACTCTGAAAAGGTTGAAACTTGGCATGGTATCATCATTTCACCCACATAGCATGTGCAAAAAAGTAGAGAGGGTCACGGCAAAAACTGGATGCACTTCGTGTAGAAACTGGACAAGCTCTTTCGAAGTATCAGGGTTTCGGACGAAAACTCATATGTTACATCGGCTATTCAAAATTTTAATAACTTGTTACAACTCTGGATGTTTTTTGCATTCAGCATGCACCATTCAAAGCCATGTCATCAACATTTAACCCTTTGTGACATAATTTGCTATTTTAATGCATTTACTGATTTGTTTTGAGCTAAATGGCCCTGCAATTGAAAAGCTCTACAAATGAACTTTGAAAAGGTTGAAACTTGGCATGGTATCATCATTTCAGCCGCATAGCATGTTCAAAAAAGTAGAGAGGATCACTGCAAAAACTGGATGCACTTCGTGGGCAAACTGGACAATCTCTTTCGAAGTATCAGGGTTTCGGACGACAACTCATCTGTTAGACCGGCAATTCGAAATTCTAATAACTTATTACAACTCCGGGCGTTTTTTGCATTCCGCATGCACCATTGAAAGCCACGTCATCAACTTTCAACCCTTTCTGACATAATTTTCTATTTTCATGCATTTACTGATTTGTTTTGAGCTAAATGACCCTGAAATTGAAAAGCTCTACAAATGAACTCTGAACAGGTTGAAACTTGGCATGATATCATCATTTCACCCGCATAGCATGTGCAAAAAAGTAGAGAGGGTCACGGCAAAAACTGGATGCACTTCGTGTACAAACTGGACAATCTCTTTCGAAGTATCAGGGTTCTGGACGAAAACTCATATGTTACACCGGCAATTCAAAATTTTAATAACTTATTACAACTCTGGACGTGTTTTGCATTCAGCATGCACCATTCAAAGCCACGTCATTAACTTTCAACCCTTTGTGACATAATTTGCTATTTTTAATGCATTTACTGATTTGTTTTGAGCTAAATGGCCCTGCAATTGAAAAGCTCTAGAAATGAACTCTGAATAGGTTGAAACTTGGCATGGTATCATCATTTCACCCGCATAGCATGTGCAAAAAAGTGGAGAGGGTCAACGCAAAAACTGGATGCACTTCGTGTGCAAACTGGACAATCTCTTTCGAAGTATCAGGGTTTCAGACGAAAACTCATCTGTTACACCGGCAATTCAAAATTTTAATAACTTATTACAACTCCGGATGTTTTTTGCATCTAGCATGCAACATTCAAAGCCACGTCATCAACTTTCAACCCTTTCTGACATAATTTGCTATTTTTAATGCATTTACTGATTTGTTTTGAGCTAAATGGCCCTGAAATTGAAAAGCTCTATAAATGAACTCTGAAAAGGTTGAAACTTGGCATGGTATCATCATTTCACCCACATAGCATGTGCAAAAAGGTAGAGAGGGTCATGGCAAAAACTGGATGCACCTCGTGTACAAACTGGACAGTCTCTTTCGAAGTATCAGGGTTTCGGACGAAAACTCATCTATTACACCGGCATTCAAAATTTTAATAACTTGTTACAACTCTGGACGTCTTTTGCATTCAGCATGCACCATTCAAAGCCACGTCATCATTTTTCAAACCTTTGTGACATAATTTGCTATTTTTAATACATTTACTGATTTGTTTTGGGCTAAATGGCCTTGAAATTGAAAAGCTCTACGAATGAACTCTGAAAAGGTTGAAACTTGGCATGGTATCATCATTTCACCCGCATAGCATGTGCAAAAAAGAAGAGAGGGTCATGGCAAAAACTGGATGCACTTCGTGTACAAACTGGACAATCTCTTTCGAAGTATCAGGTTTTCGGACGAAAACTCATCTGTTACACCGGCAATTCAAAATTTTAATAACTTATTACAACTCTGGACGTCTTTTGCATTCAGCATGCACCATTCAAAGCCACGTCATCAACTTTCAACCCTTTGTGACATAATTTACTATTTTTAATGCATTTACTTATTTGTTTCGAGCTAAATGGCCCTGAAAATGAAAAGCTCTACAAATGAACTCTGAAAATGTTCAAACTTGGCATGGTATCATCATTTCACCCGCATAGCATGTGCAAAAAAAGTAGAGAGGGTAAGGGAAAAACTGGATGCACTTCGTGTACAAACTGGACAATCTCTTTCGAAGTATCAGGGTTTCGGACGAAAACTCATATGTTACATCGGCAATTCAAAATTTTAATAACTTGTTACAACTCTGGACGTTTTTTGCATTCAGCATGCACCATTCAAAGCCAATGCATCAACTTTTAACCCTTTGTGACATAATTTGCTATTTTAATGCATTTACTGATTTGTTTTGAGCTAAATGGCCCTGCAATTGAAACGCTCTACAAATGAACTCTGAAAAGGTTGAAACTTGGCATGGTATCATCATTTCACCCGCATAGCATGTTCCAAAAAGTAGAGAGGATCACCGCAAAAACTGGATGCACTTCGTGTGCAAACTGGACAATCTCTTTCGAAGTATCAGGGTTTCACACGAAAACTCATCTGTTACACCGGCAATTCAAAATTTTAATAACTTATTACAACTCCGGATGTTTTTTGCATCTAGCATGCAACATTCAAAGCCACGTCATCAACTTTCAACCCTTTCTGACATAATTTGCTATTTTTAATGCATTTACTGATTTGTTTTGAGCTAAATGGCCCTGAAATTGAAAAGCTCTATAAATGAACTCTGAAAAGGTTGAAACTTGGCATGGTATCATCATTTCACCCACATAGCATGTGCAAAAAGGTAGAGAGGGTCATGGCAAAAACTGGATGCACCTCGTGTACAAACTGGACAGTCTCTTTCGAAGTATCAGGGTTTCGGACGAAAACTCATCTATTACACCGGCATTCAAAATTTTAATAACTTGTTACAACTCTGGACGTCTTTTGCATTCAGCATGCACCATTCAAAGCCACGTCATCATTTTTCAAACCTTTGTGACATAATTTGCTATTTTTAATACATTTACTGATTTGTTTTGGGCTAAATGGCCTTGAAATTGAAAAGCTCTACGAATGAACTCTGAAAAGGTTGAAACTTGGCATGGTATCATCATTTCACCCGCATAGCATGTGCAAAAAAGAAGAGAGGGTCATGGCAAAAACTGGATGCACTTCGTGTACAAACTGGACAATCTCTTTCGAAGTATCAGGTTTTCGGACGAAAACTCATCTGTTACACCGGCAATTCAAAATTTTAATAACTTATTACAACTCTGGACGTCTTTTGCATTCAGCATGCACCATTCAAAGCCACGTCATCAACTTTCAACCCTTTGTGACATAATTTACTATTTTTAATGCATTTACTTATTTGTTTCGAGCTAAATGGCCCTGAAAATGAAAAGCTCTACAAATGAACTCTGAAAATGTTCAAACTTGGCATGGTATCATCATTTCACCCGCATAGCATGTGCAAAAAAAGTAGAGAGGGTAAGGGAAAAACTGGATGCACTTCGTGTACAAACTGGACAATCTCTTTCGAAGTATCAGGGTTTCGGACGAAAACTCATATGTTACATCGGCAATTCAAAATTTTAATAACTTGTTACAACTCTGGACGTTTTTTGCATTCAGCATGCACCATTCAAAGCCAATGCATCAACTTTTAACCCTTTGTGACATAATTTGCTATTTTAATGCATTTACTGATTTGTTTTGAGCTAAATGGCCCTGCAATTGAAACGCTCTACAAATGAACTCTGAAAAGGTTGAAACTTGGCATGGTATCATCATTTCACCCGCATAGCATGTTCCAAAAAGTAGAGAGGATCACCGCAAAAACTGGATGCACTTCGTGTGCAAACTGGACAATCTCTTTCGAAGTATCAGGGTTTCACACGAAAACTCATCTGTTACACCGGCAATTCAAAATTTTAGTAACTTATTACAACTCCGGATGTTTTTTGCATCCAGCATGCAACATTCAAAGCCACGTCACCAACTTTCAATCCTCTGTGACATAATTTGCTAATTTTAATGCATTTACTGATTTGTTTTGGGCTAAATGGCCATGAAATTGAAAAGCTCTACAAATGAACTCTGAAAAGGTTGAAACTTGGCATGATATCATCATTTCACGCGCATAGCATGTGCAAAAAATTAGAGAGGGTCACGGCAAAAACTGGATGCACTTCGTGTACAAACTGGACAATCTCTTTCGAAGTATCAGGGTTCCGGACGAGAACTCATATGTTACACCGGCAATTCAAAATTTTAATAACTTATTAGAACTCTGGACGTTTTTTGCATTCAGCATGCACCATTCAAAGCCACGTCATTAACTTTCAACAATTTGTGACATAATTTGCTATTTTTACTGCATTTACTGATTTGTTTTGAGCTAAATGGCCCTGCAATTGAAAAGCTCTACAAATGAACTCTGAATAGGTTGAAACTTGGCATGGTATCATCATTTCACCCGCATAGCATGTGCAAAAACGTGGAGAGGGTCACCGCAAAAACTGGATGCACTTCGTGTGCAAATCAACAATCTCTTTCGAAGTATCAGGGTTTCAGACGAAAACTCATCTGTTACACCGGCAATTCAAAATTTTAATAACTTATTACAACTCCGGATGTTTTTTGCATCTAGCATGCAACATTCAAAGCCACGTCATCAACTTTCAACCCTTTCTGACATAATTTGCTATTTTTAATGCATTTACTGATTTGTTTTGAGCTAAATGGCCCTGAAATTGAAAAGCTCTATAAATGAACTCTGAAAAGGTTGAAACTTGGCATGGTATCATCATTTCACCCACATAGCATGTGCAAAAAGGTAGAGAGGGTCATGGCAAAAACTGGATGCACCTCGTGTACAAACTGGACAGTCTCTTTCGAAATATCAGGGTTTCGGACGAAAACTCATCTATTACACCGGCATTCAAAATTTTAATAACTTATTACAACTCTGGACGTCTTTTGCATTCAGCATGCACCATTCAAAGCCACGTCATCAACTTTCAACCCTTTGTGACATAATTTATTATTTTTAATGCATTTACTTATTTGTTTCGAGCTAAATGGCCCTGAAAATGAAAAGCTCTACAAATGAACTCTGAAAATGTTCAAACTTGGCATGGTATCATCATTTCACCCGCATAGCATGTGCAAAAAAAGTAGAGAGGGTCAGGGCAAAAACTGGATGCACTTCGTGTACAAACTGGACAATCTCTTTCGAAGTATCAGGGTTTCGGACGAAAACTCATATGTTACATCGGCAATTCAAAATTTTAATAACTTGTTACAACTCTGGACGTTTTTTGCATTCAGCATGCACCATTCAAAGCCAATGCATCAACTTTTAACCCTTTGTGACATAATTTGCTATTTTAATGCATTTACTGATTTGTTTTGAGCTAAATGGCCCTGCAATTGAAACGCTCTACAAATGAACTCTGAAAAGGTTGAAACTTGGCATGGTATCATCATTTCACCCGCATAGCATGTTCCAAAAAGTAGAGAGGATCACCGCAAAAACTGGATGCACTTCGTGTGCAAACTGGACAATCTCTTTCGAAGTATCAGGGTTTCACACGAAAACTCATCTGTTACACCGGCAATTCAAAATTTTAGTAACTTATTACAACTCCGGATGTTTTTTGCATCCAGCATGCAACATTCAAAGCCACGTCACCAACTTTCAATCCTCTGTGACATAATTTGCTAATTTTAATGCATTTACTGATTTGTTTTGGGCTAAATGGCCATGAAATTGAAAAGCTCTACAAATGAACTCTGAAAAGGTTGAAACTTGGCATGATATCATCATTTCACGCGCATAGCATGTGCAAAAAATTAGAGAGGGTCACGGCAAAAACTGGATGCACTTCGTGTACAAACTGGACAATCTCTTTCGAAGTATCAGGGTTCCGGACGAGAACTCATATGTTACACCGGCAATTCAAAATTTTAATAACTTATTAGAACTCTGGACGTTTTTTGCATTCAGCATGCACCATTCAAAGCCACGTCATTAACTTTCAACAATTTGTGACATAATTTGCTATTTTTACTGCATTTACTGATTTGTTTTGAGCTAAATGGCCCTGCAATTGAAAAGCTCTACAAATGAACTCTGAATAGGTTGAAACTTGGCATGGTATCATCATTTCACCCGCATAGCATGTGCAAAAACGTGGAGAGGGTCACCGCAAAAACTGGATGCACTTCGTGTGCAAATCGACAATCTCTTTCGAAGTATCAGGGTTTCAGACGAAAACTCATCTGTTACACCGGCAATTCAAAATTTTAATAACTTATTACAACTCCGGATGTTTTTTGCATCTAGCATGCAACATTCAAAGCCACGTCATCAACTTTCAACCCTTTCTGACATAATTTGCTATTTTTAATGCATTTACTGATTTGTTTTGAGCTAAATGGCCCTGAAATTGAAAAGCTCTATAAATGAACTCTGAAAAGGTTGAAACTTGGCATGGTATCATCATTTCACCCACATAGCATGTGCAAAAAGGTAGAGAGGGTCATGGCAAAAACTGGATGCACCTCGTGTACAAACTGGACAGTCTCTTTCGAAATATCAGGGTTTCGGACGAAAACTCATCTATTACACCGGCATTCAAAATTTTAATAACTTATTACAACTCTGGACGTCTTTTGCATTCAGCATGCACCATTCAAAGCCACGTCATCAACTTTCAACCCTTTGTGACATAATTTATTATTTTTAATGCATTTACTTATTTGTTTCGAGCTAAATGGCCCTGAAAATGAAAAGCTCTACAAATGAACTCTGAAAATGTTCAAACTTGGCATGGTATCATCATTTCACCCGCATAGCATGTGCAAAAAAAGTAGAGAGGGTCAGGGCAAAAACTGGATGCACTTCGTGTACAAACTGGACAATCTCTTTCGAAGTATCAGGGTTTCGGACGAAAACTCATATGTTACATCGGCAATTCAAAATTTTAATAACTTGTTACAACTCTGGACGTTTTTTGCATTCAGCATGCACCATTCAAAGCCAATGCATCAACTTTTAACCCTTTGTGACATAATTTGCTATTTTAATGCATTTACTGATTTGTTTTGAGCTAAATGGCCCTGCAATTGAAACGCTCTACAAATGAACTCTGAAAAGGTTGAAACTTGGCATGGTATCATCATTTCACCCGCATAGCATGTTCCAAAAAGTAGAGAGGATCACCGCAAAAACTGGATGCACTTCGTGTGCAAACTGGACAATCTCTTTCGAAGTATCAGGGTTTCACACGAAAACTCATCTGTTACACCGGCAATTCAAAATTTTAGTAACTTATTACAACTCCGGATGTTTTTTGCATCCAGCATGCAACATTCAAAGCCACGTCACCAACTTTCAATCCTCTGTGACATAATTTGCTAATTTTAATGCATTTACTGATTTGTTTTGGGCTAAATGGCCATGAAATTGAAAAGCTCTACAAATGAA
Organism: Aegilops tauschii subsp. strangulata; assembly: GCF_002575655.3. Lineage (NCBI taxonomy): Eukaryota > Viridiplantae > Streptophyta > Magnoliopsida > Poales > Poaceae > Aegilops > Aegilops tauschii. The sequence goes on from NW_027332623.1 coordinate 129,338, forward strand.
CTCTAAAAAGGTTGAAACTTGGCATGATATCATCATTTCACGCGCATAGCATGTGCAAAAAAGTAGAGAGGGTCACGGCAAAAACTGGATGCACTTCGTGTACAAACTGGACAATCTCTTTCGAAGTATCAGGGTTCCGGACGAGAACTCATATGTTACACCGGCAATTCAAAATTTTAATAACTTATTAGAACTCTGGACGTTTTTTGCATTCAGCATGCACCATTCAAAGCCACGTCATTAACTTTCAACCATTTGTGACATAATTTGCTATTTTTACTGCATTTACTGATTTGTTTTGAGCTAAATGGCCCTGCAATTGAAAAGCTCTACAAATGAACTCTGAATAGGTTGAAACTTGGCATGGTATCATCATTACACCCGCATAGCATGTGCAAAAAAGTGGAGAGGGTCACCGCAAAAACTGGATGCACTTCGTGTGCAAACTGGACAATCTCTTTCGAAGTATCAGGGTTTCAGACGAAAACTCATCTGTTACACCGGCAATTCAAAATTTTAATAACTTATTACAACTCCGGATGTTTTTTGCATCTAGCATGCAACATTCAAAGCCACGTCATCAACTTTCAACCCTTTCTGACATAATTTGCTATTTTTAATGCATTTACTGATTTGTTTTGAGCTAAATGGCCCTGAAATTGAAAAGCTCTATAAATGAACTCTGAAAAGGTTGAAACTTGGCATGGTATCATCATTTCACCCACATAGCATGTGCAAAAAGGTAGAGAGGGTCATGGCAAAAACTGGATGCACCTCGTGTACAAACTGGACAGTCTCTTTCGAAATATCAGGGTTTCGGACGAAAACTCATCTATTACACCGGCATTCAAAATTTTAATAACTTGTTACAACTCTGGACGTCTTTTGCATTCAGCATGCACCATTCAAAGCCACGTCATCATTTTTCAAACCTTTGTGACATAATTTGCTATTTTTAATGCATTTACTGATTTGTTTTGGGCTAAATGGCCTTGAAATTGAAAAGCTCTACGAATGAACTCTGAAAAGGTTGATACTTGGCATGGTATCATCATTTCACCCGCATAGCATGTGCAAAAAAGAAGAGAGGGTCATGGCAAAAACTGGATGCACTTCGTGTACAAACTGGACAATCTCTTTCGAAGTATCAGGGTTTCGGACGAAAACTCATCTGTTACACCGGCAATTCAAAATTTTAATAACTTATTACAACTCTGGACGTCTTTTGCATTCAGCATGCACCATTCAAAGCCACGTCATCAACTTTCAACCCTTTGTGACATAATTTACTATTTTTAATGCATTTACTTATTTGTTTCGAGCTAAATGGCCCTGAAACTGAAAAGCTCTACAAATGAACTCTGAAAATGTTGAAACTTGGCATGGTATCATCATTTCACCCGCATAGCATGTGCAAAAAAAGTAGAGAGGGTCAGGGCAAAAACTGGATGCACTTCGTGTACAAACTGGACAATCTCTTTCGAAGTATCAGGGTTTCGGACGAAAACTCATATGTTACATCGGCAATTCAAAATTTTAATAACTTGTTACAACTCTGGACGTTTTTTGCATTCAGCATGCACCATTCAAAGCCAATGCATCAACTTTTAACCCTTTGTGACATAATTTGCTATTTTAATGCATTTACTGATTTGTTTTGAGCTAAATGGCCCTGCAATTGAAACGCTCTACAAATGAACTCTGAAAAGGTTGAAACTTGGCATGGTATCATCATTTCACCCGCATAGCATGTTCCAAAAAGTAGAGAGGATCACCGCAAAAACTGGATGCACTTCGTGTGCAAACTGGACAATCTCTTTCGAAGTATCAGGGTTTCACACGAAAACTCATCTGTTACACCGGCAATTTTAGTAACTTATTACAACTCCGGATGTTTTTTGCATCCAGCATGCAACATTCAAAGCCACGTCACCAACTTTCAATCCTCTGTGACATAATTTGCTATTTTTAATGCATTTACTGATTTGTTTTGGGCTAAATGGCCATGAAATTGAAAAGCTCTACAAATGAACTCTGAAAAGGTTGAAACTTGGCATGATATCATCATTTCACGCGCATAGCATGTGCAAAAAAGTAGAGAGGGTCATGGCAAAAACTGGATGCACCTCGTGTACAAACTGGACAGTCTCTTTCGAAGTATCAAGGTTTCGGACGAAAACTCATCTATTACACCGGCATTAAAAATTTTAATAACTTGTTACAACTCTGGATGTGTTTTGCATTCCGCATGCACCATTCAAAGCCACGTCATCAACTTTCAACCCTTTGTGACATAATTTGCTATTTTTAATGCATTTACTGATTTGTTTTGAGCTAAATGGCCCTGAAATTGAAAAGCTCTACAAATGAACTCTGAAAAGGTTGAAACTTGGCATGGTATCATCATTTCACCCGCATAGCATGTGCAAAAAAGTGGAGAGGGTCACCGCAAAAACTGGATGCACTTCGTGTGCAAACTGGACAATCTCTTTCGAAGTATCAGGGTTTCAGACGAAAACTCATCTGTTACACCGGCAATTCAAAATTTTAATAACTTATTACAACTCCGGATGTTTTTTGCATCTAGCATGCAACATTCAAAGCCACGTCATCGACTTTCAACCCTTTCTGACATAATTTGCTATTTTTAATGCATTTACTGATTTGTTTTGAGCTAAATGGCCCTGAAATTGAAAAGCTCTATAAATGAACTCTGAAAAGGCTGAAACTTGGCATGGTATCATCATTTCACCCGCATAGCATGTGCAAAAAGGTAGAAAGGGTCATGGCAAAAACTGGATGCACCTCGTGTTCAAACTGGACAGTCTCTTTCGAAGTATCAGGGTTTCGGACGAAAACTCATCTATTACACCGGCATTCAAAATTTTAATAACTTGTTACAAATCTGGACGTCTTTTGCATTCAGCATGCACCATTCAAAGCCACGTCATACTCTTTCAACCCTTTGTGACATAATTTGCTATTTTTAATGCATTTACTGATTTGTTTTGGGCTAAATGGCCTTGAAATTGAAAAGCTCTACAAATGAACTCTGAAAAGGTTGAAACTTGGCATGGTATCATCATTTCACCCGCATAGCGTGTGCAAAAAAGTAGAGAGGGTCATGGCAAAAACTGGATGCACTTCGTGTACAAACTGGACAATCTCTTTGGAAGTATCAGGGTTTCGGACGAAAACTCATCTGTTACACCGGCAATTCCAAATTTTAATAACTTATTACAACTCCGGATGTTTTTTGCATCTAGCATGCAACATTCAAAGCCACGTCATCAACCTTCAACCCTTTCTGACATAATTTGCTATTTTTAATGCATTTACTGATTTGTTTTGAGCTAAATGGCCCTGAAATTGAAAAGTTCTATAAATGAACTCTGAAAAGGTTGAAACTTGGCATGGTATCATCATTTCACCCGCATAGCATGCGCAAAAAAGTAGAGAGGGTCATGGCAAAAACTGGATGCACCTCGTGTACAAACTGGACAGTCTCTTTCGAAGTATCAAGGTTTCGGACGAAAACTCATCTATTACACCGGCATTAAAAATTTTAATAACTTGTTACAACTCTGAATGTGTTTTGCATTCCGCATGCACCATTCAAAGCCACGTCATCAACTTTCAACCCTTTGTGACATAATTTGCTATTTTTAATGCATTTACTGATTTGTTTTGAGCTAAATGGCCCTGAAATTGAAAAGCTCTACAAATGAACTCTGAAAAGGTTAAAACTTGGCATGGTATCATCATTTCACCCACATAGCATGTGCAAAAAAGTAGAGAGGGTCACGGCAAAAACTGGATGCACTTCGTGTACAAACTGGACAATCTCTTTGGAAGTATCAGGGTTTCGGACGAAAACTCATCTGTTACACCGGCAATTCAAAATTTTAATAACTTATTACTACTCTGGACGTGTTTTGCATTCAGCATGCACCATTGAAAGCCATGTCATCTACTTTCAACCCTTTGTGACATAATTTTCTATTTTTAAGGCATTTAGTGATTTGTTTTGAGCTAAATGGCCCTACAATTGAAAAGATCTACAAATGAACTCTGAAAATGTTCAAACTTGGCATGGTATCATCATTTCACCCGCATAGCATGTGCAAAAAAGTAGAGACGGTCACCGCAAAAACTGGATGCACTTCGTGTGTAAACTGGACAATCTCTTTGGAAGTATCAGGGTTTCGGACGAAAACTCATCTATTACACCGGCAATTCAAAATTTTAATAACTTATTACAACTATGGACGTCTTTTGCATTCAGCTTGCACCATTCAAAGCCACGTCATCAACTTTCAACCCTTTGTGACATAATTTGTTGTTTTTATTTCATTTACTAATTTGTTTTGAGCTAGATAGCTCTGCAATTGAAAAGTTCTACAAATGAACTCTGAAAAGGTTGAAACTTGGCATAGTATCATCATTTCACCTGCATAGCATGTGCAAAAGAGTAGAGAGGGTCACGGCAAAAGCTGGATGCACTTCGTGTACCAACTGGACAATCTCTTTCGAAGTATCAGGGTTTCGGACGAAAACTCATCTGTTACACCGGCAATTCAAAATTTTAATAACTTATTACAACTACGGACGTTTTATGCATTCCGCATGCACCATTCAAAGCCACGTCATCAACTTTCAACCGTTTCCGACATAATTTGTTGTTTTTCATGCATTTACTGATTTGTATTGAGCTAAATGGCCCTGAAATTGAAAAGCTCTACAAATGAACTCTGAAAAGGTTGAAACTTGGCATGGTATCATCATTTCACCCGCATAGCAAGTGCAAAAAAGTAGAGGGGGTCACGGCAAAAACTGGATGCACTTTGTGTAAGAACTGGACAATCTCTTTCGAAGTATCAGGGTTTCGGACAAAAACTCATCTGTTACACCGGCAATTCAAAATCCTAATAACTTATTACAACTCCGGGCGTTTTTTGCATCCAGCATGCAACATTCAAAGCCATGTCATCAACTTTCAACCATTTCCGACATAATTTGCTATTTTTAATGCGTTTATGATTTCTTTTCAGCTAAATGGCCTTGAAATTGAAAAGCTCTATAAATAAACTCTGAAAAGGTTGAAACTTGGCATGGTATCATCATTTCACCTGCATAGCATGTGCAAAAAAGTAGAGAGGGTCACCGCAAAAACGGGATGCACTTCGTGAGCAAAGTGGACAATCTCTTTCGAAGTATCAGGGTTTCAGACCAAAACTCATCTTTTACACCGGCAATTCAAAATTTTAATAACTTATTACAACTCCGGACGTTTTTTGCATTCAGCATGCACTATTCAAAGCCACGTCATCAACTTTTAACCCTTTCTGAATTTTTTTGCTATTTTTAATGCATTTACTGATTTGTTTTGAGCTAAATGGCCCTGAAATTGAAAAGCTCTACATATGAACTCTGAAAAGGTTGAAACTTGGCATGGTATCATCATTTCACCTGCATAGAATGTGCAAAAAAGTTGAAAGGGTCACGGCAAAACTAGATGCACTTCATGTACCAACTGGACAATCTCTTTCGAAGTATCAGGGTTTCAGACAAAAACTCATCTGTTACACCAGCAATTCAAAATTTTAATAACTTATTACAGCTCCGGACGTTTTTTCCATTCAGCATGCTCCATTCAAAACTGCGTCATCAACTTTCAACCCTTTCTGACATAATTTGCTATTTTTCATGCATTTACCGATTTGTTCTGAGCAAAATGGCCCTACAATTGAAAAGCTCTACAAATGAACTCTGAAAAGGTTGAAACTTGGCATGGTATCATCATTTCACCCGCATAGCATCTGCAAAAAAGTACAGAGGGTCACCGCTAAACCTGGATGCACTTCGTGTGCAAACTGGACAATCTCTTTCGAAGTATCAGGGTTCCGGACAAAAACTCATCTGCTACACCGGCAATTCAAAATTTTAATAACTTATTACAACAACGGACGTTTTTTCCATCCAGCATGCAACATTCAAAGCCACGTCATCAACTTTCAACCCTTTCTAACGTAATTTGCTATTTTTAATGCATTTACTGATTTTTTTTGAGCTAAATGGCCCTGCAATTGAAAAGCTCTACAAATGAACTCTGAAAAGGATGAAACTTGGCATGGTATCATCATTTCACCCGCATAGCATGTGCAAAAAAGTAGAGAGGGTCACCGCAAAAACGGGATGCACTTCGTGAGCAAAGTGGATAATCTCTTTCGAAGTATCAGGGTTTCGGACGAAAACTCATCTTTTACACCGGCAATTCAAAATTTTAATAACTTATTACAACTCCGGACGTTTTTTGCATCCAGCATGCAACATTCAAAGCCACGTGATCAACTTTCAACCCTTTCTGACATAATTTGCTATTTTTCATGCATTTACTTATTTGTTTTGAGCTAAATGGCCCTGCAATTGAAAAGCTCTACAAATGAACTCTGAAAAGGTTGAAACTTGGCATGGTATCATCATTTCACTCGCATAGCATGTGCAAAAAAGTAGAGAGGGTAACCGCAAAAACTGGATGCACTTCGTGTGCAAACTGGACAATCTTTTTCCAAGTATCAGGGTTTCGGACGAAAACTCATCAGTTACACCGGCAATTCAAAATTTTACTAACTTATTACAACTCTGGATGTTTTTTGCATCCAGCATGCAACATTCAAAGCCACGTCATCAACTTTCAACCCTTTTTGACATAATTTGCTATTTTTAATGCATTTACTGAATTGTTTTGAGCTAAATGGCCCTGAAATTGAAAAGCTCTACAAATGAACTCTGAAAGGTTGAAACTTGGCATGGTATCATCATTTCACCCGCATAGCATCTGCAAAAAAGTACAGAGGGTCACCGCTAAACCTGGATGCACTTCGTGTGCAAACTGGACAATCTCTTTCGAAGTATCAGGGTTCCGGACAAAAACTCATCTGCTACACCGGCAATTCAAAATTTTAATAACTTATTACAACAATGGACGTTTTTTGCATCCAGCATGCAACATTCAAAGCCACGTCATCAACTTTCAACCCTTTCTAACATAATTTGCTATTTTTAATGCATTTACTGATTTGTTTTGAGCTAAATGGCCCTGCAATTGAAAAGCTCTACAAATGAACTCTGAAAAGGATGAAACTTGGCATGGTATCATCATTTCACCCGCATAGCATGTGCAAAAAAGTAGAGAGGGTCACCGCAAAAACGGGATGCACTTCGTGAGCAAAGTGGATAATCTCTTTCGAAGTATCAGGGTTTCGGACGAAAACTGGATGCACTTTGTGTAAGAACTGGACAATCTCTTTCGAAGTATCAGGGTTTCGGACAAAAACTCATCTGTTACACCGGCAATTCAAAATCCTAATAACTTATTACAACTCCGGGCGTTTTTTGCATCCAGCATGCAACATTCAAAGCCATGTCATCAACTTTCAACCATTTCCGACATAATTTGCTATTTTTAATGCATTTATGATTTCTTTTCAGCTAAATGGCCTTGAAATTGAAAAGCTCTACAGATGAACTCTGAAAAGGTTGAAACTTGGCATGGTTTCATCATTTCACCCGCAAAGCATGTGCCAAAAAGTAGAGGGGGTCACGGCAAAAACTTGATGCACTTCGTGTGCAAACTTGACAATCTCATTCGAAGTATCAGGGTTTCAGACGAAAACTCATCTTTTACACCGGCAATTCAAAATTTCAATAACTTATTACAACTCCGGACGTTTTTTGCATTCAGCATGCACCATTCAAAGCCACGTCATCAACTTTTAATCCTTTCTGAAATTTTTTGCTATTTTTTATGCATGTACTGATTTGTTTTGAGCTAAATGGCCCTGAAATTAAAAAGCTCTACATATGAACTCTGAAAAGGTTGAAACTTGGCATGGTATCATCATTTCACCTGCATAGAATGTGCAAAAAAGTTGAAAGGGTCACGACAAAAACTAGATGCACTTCGTGTACCAACTGGACAATCTCTTTCGAAGTATCAGGGTTTCAGACAAAAACTCATCTGTTACACCGGCAATTCAAAATTTTAATAACTTATTACAGCTCCGGACGTTTTTTCCATTCAGCATGCTCCATTCAAAACTGCGTCATCAACTTTCAACCCTTTCTGACATAATTTGCTATTTTTCATGCATTTACCGATTTGTTTTGAGCTAAATGGCCCTACAATTGAAAAGCTCTACAAATGAACTCTGAAAAGGTTGAAACTTGGCATGGTATCATCATTTCACCCGCATAGCATGTGCAAAAAAGTACAGAGGGTCACCGCTAAAACTGGATGCACTTCATGTGCAAACTGGACAATCTCTTTCGAAGTATCAGGGTTTCGGACAAAAACTCATCTGCTACACCGGCAATTCAAAATTTTAATAACTTATTACAACACCGGACGTTTTTTGCATCCAGCATTCAACATTCAAAGCCACGTCATCAACTTTCAACCCTTTCTAACATAATTTGCTATTTTTAATGCATTTACTGATTTGTTTTGACCTAAATGGCCCTGAAATTGAAAAGCTCTATAAATAAACTCTGAAAAGGTTGAAACTTGGCATGTTATCATCATTTCGAAGTATCAAGGTTTCGGACGAAAACTCATCAGTTACACCGGCAATTAAATTTTAATAACTTATTACAACTCTTGGATGTTTTTTGCATCCAGCATGCACCATTCAAAGCCACGTCATCAACTTACAACCCTTTGTGACATAATTTGCTATTTTTAATGCATTTACTGATTTGTTTTGAGCTAAATGGCCCTGCAATTGAAAAGCTCTACAAATGAACTCTGAAAAGGTTGAAACTTGGCATGGTATCATCATTTCACCCGCATAGCATGTGCAAAAAAGTAGAGAGGGTCACCGCAAAAACTGGATGCACTTCGTGTGCAAACTGGACAATATCTTTCGAAGTATCAGGGTTTCATACGAAAACTCATCTGTTACACCGGCAATTCAAAATTTTAATAACTTATTACAACTCCGGATGTTTTTTGCATCGAGCATGCAACATTCAAAGCCATGTCATCAACTTTCAACCCTTTCTGACATAATTTGCTATTTTTCATGCATTTACTGATTTGTTTTGAGCTAAATGGCCCTGAAATTGAAAAGCTCTATAAATGAACTCTGAAAAGGTTGAAACTTGGCATGGTATCATCATTTCACCCGCATAGCATGTGCAAAAAAGTAGAGAGGGTCACGGCAAAATCTGGATGCACATCATGTACAAACTGGACAATCTCTTTCGAAGTATCAGGGTTTCAGACGAAAACTCATCTTTTACACCGGTAATTCAAAATTTTAATAACTTATTACAACTCCGGACGTTTTTTGGATTCAGCATGCACCATTCAAAGCCACATAATCAAATTTCAACCCTTTCTGACAAAATTTGCTATTTTTAATACATTTATTGATTTGTTTTGAGCTAAATGGCCCTGAAATTAAAATGCTCTACATATGAACTCTGAAAAGGTTGAAACTTGGCATGGTATCGTCATTTCACCCGCATAGGATGTGCAAAAGAGTTGAAAGGGTCACGGCAAAAACTAGATGCACTTCGTGTACCAACTGGACAATCTCTTTCGAAGTATCAGGGTTTCACACGAAAACTCATCTGTTACACCGGCAATTCAAAATTTTCATAACTTATTACAGCTCCGGACGTTTTTTGCGTCCCGCACGCAACATTCAAAGCCATGTCATCAACTTTGAACCCTTTCTAACATAATTTGCTATTTTTAATGCATTTACCGATTTGTTTTGAGCTAAATGGCCCTCCAATTGAAAAGCTCTACAAATGAACTCTGAAAAGGTTGAAACTTGGCATGGTATCATCATTTCACCCGCAAAGCATGTGCAAAAAAGTAGAGAGGGTCACCACAAAAACTGGATGCACTTCGTGTGCAAACTGGACAATCTCATTCCAAGTATCAGGGTTTCAGACGAAAACTCATCTGTTACACCGGCAATTCAAAATTTTAATAACTTATTACAACTCCGGACGTTTTTTGCATCCAGCATGCAACATTCAAAGCCATATCATCAACTTTCAACCCTTTGTGACATAATTTGCTATTTTTCATGCATTTACCGATTTGTTTTGAGCTAAATGGCCCTGAAATTGAAAAGCTCTACAAATGAACTCTGAAAAGGTTGAAACTTGGCATGGTATCATCATTTCACCCGCATAGCATGTGCAAAAAAGTAGAGAGGGTCACGGCAAAAACTGGATGCACTTCGTGTGCAAACTGGACAATCTCTTTCGAAGTATCAGGGTTTCGGACGAAAACTCATCTTTTACACCGGCAATTCAAAATTTTAATAACTTATTACAACTCTGGACTTTTTTGCATTCATCATGCACCATTCAAAGCCACGTCATCAAGTTTCAACCCTTTGTGACACAATTTGCTATTTTTAATGCATTTACTTATTTGTTTTGAGCTAAATGGCCCTGAAATTGAAAAGCTCTACAAATGAACTCTGAAAAGGTTGAAACTTGGCATGGTATCATCATTTCACCCACATAGCATGTGCAAAAAAGTAGAGAGGGTCACGACAAAAACTGGATGCACTTCGTGCACAAACTAGACAATCTCTTTCAAAGTATCAGGGTCTCGGACGAAAACTCATCTATTACACCGGCATTCAAAATTTTAATAACTTGTTACAACTCTGGACGTTTTTTCCATTCAGCATGCACCATTCAAAGCCACGTCATCAACTTTCAACCCTTTCTGACATAATTTGCTATTTTTAATGCATTTACTGATTTGTTTTGAGCTAAATGGCCCTGAAATTGAAAAGCTCTACAAATGAACTCTGAAAAGTTGAAACTTGGCATGGTATCATCATTTCACCCGCAAAGCATGTGCAAAAAAGTAGAGAGGGTCAACGCGAAAACTTGATGAACTTTGTGTGGAAACTGGACAATCTCTATCGAAGTAGCAGGGTTTCAGACGAAAACTCATCTGTTACACCGGCAATTCAAAATTTTAATAACTTATTACAACTCCGGACGTTTTTTGCATCCAGCATGCAACATTCAAAGCCACGTCATCAACTTTCAACCCTTTGTGACATAATTTGCTATTTTTAATGCATTTACTGATTTGTTTTGAGCTAAATGGCCCTGCAATTGAAAAGCTCTACAAATGAACTCTGAAAAGGTTTAAACTTGGCATGGTATCATCATTTCACCCGCATAGCATGTGCAAAAAAGTAGAGAGGGTCACCACAAAAACTGGATGCACTTCGTGTGCAAACTGGACAATCTCTTTCGAAGTATCAGGGTTTCAGACGAAAACTCATCTGTTACACTGGCAATTCAAAATTTTAATAACTTATTACAACTCTGGACGTTTTCTGCATTCAGCATGCACCAGTCAAAGCCACATCGTCTACTTTCAACCCTTTCCGACATAATTTGCTATTTTTCATGCATTTACCGATTTGTTTTGAGCTAAACGGCCCTGCAATTGAAAAGCTCTACAAATGAACTCTGAAAAGGTTGAAACTTGGCATGGTATCATCATTTCACCGGCAAAGCATGCGCAAAAAAGTAGAGAGGGTCATGGCAAAAACTGGATGCACTTCGTGTGCAAACTGGACAATCTCTTCCGAAGTATAAGAGATTTAGACGAAAACTCATCTTTTACACCGGCAATTCAAAATTTTAATAACTTATTACAACTCCGGACGTTTTTTGCATCCAGCATGCAACATTCAAAGCCACGTCATCAACTTTCAACCCTTTGTGACATAATTTGCTATTTTTAATGCATTTACTTATTTGTTTTGAGCTAAATGGCCCTGAAATTGAAAAGCTCTACAAATGAACTTTGAAAAGGTTGAAACTTGGCATGGTATCATCATTTCACCCACATAGCATGTGCAAAAAAGTAGAGAGGGTCACGACAAAAACTGGATGCACTTCGTGCACAAACTAGACAATCTCTTTCAAAGTATCAGGGTTTCGGACGAAAACTCATCTATTACACCGGCATTCAAAATTTTAATAACTTGTTACAGCTCTGGACGTTTTTTCCATTCAGCATGCACCATTCAAAGCCACGTCATCAACTTTCAACCCTTTCTGACATAATTTGCTATTTTTAATGCATTTACTAATTTTTTTTGAGCTAAATGGCCCTGAAATTGAAAAGCTCTACAAATGAACTCTGAAAAGTTGAAGCTTGGCATGGTATCATCATTTCACCCGCATAGCATGTGCAAAAAGGTAGAGAGGGTCATGGAAGAAACTGGATGCACTTCGTGTACAAAGTGGACAATCTCTTTCGAAGTATCAGGGTTTCGGACGAAAACTCATCTGTTAGACCGGCAATTCAAAATTTTAATAACTTATTACAACTCCGGACGTCTTTTCTATTCACCATGCTCCATTCAAAACTGCGTCATCAACTTTCAAACCTTTCCGACATAATTTGCTACTTTTCATGCATTTACCGATTTGTTTTGAGCTAAATGGCCCTGAAATTGAAAAGCTCTATAAATGAACTCTGAAAAGGTTGAAACTTGGCATGGTATCATCATTTCACCGCATAGCATGTGCAAAAAAGTAGAGTGGGTCACGGCAGAAACTGGATGCACTTCGTGTACAAACTGGACAATCTCTTTCGAATATCAGGGTTTCAGACGAAAACTCTTTTGTTACACTGGCAATTCAAAATTTTAATAACTTATTACAACTCCGGACGTTTTTTGCATCTAGCATGCAATATTCAAAGCCACGTCATCAACTTTCAACCATTTCTGACATAATTTGCTATTTTTAATGCATTTACTGATTTCTTTTCAGCTAAATGGCCCTGAAATTGAAAAGCTCTACAGATGAACTCTGAAAAGGTTGAAACTTGGCATGGTATCATCATTTCACCCGCATAGCATGTGCAAAAAAGTAGAGAGGATCACGGCAAAAACTAGATGCACTTCGTGTGTGTGACGCCCCCGATTTGACCGTACACTAATCATGCACGCAAATGTGTACGATCAAGGTCAGGGACTCACGGGAAGATATCACAACACAACTCTAAAACACAAATAAGTCATACAAGCATCATAATACAAGCCAGGGGCCTCGAGGGCTCGAATACAAGTGCTCGATCACAGACGAGACAGCGGAAGCAACAATATCTGAGTACAGACATAAGTTAAACAAGTTTGCCTTAAGAAGGCTAGCACAAAAGTAGCAACGATCGAAAAGGCAAGGCCTCCTGCCTGGGACCTCCTAACTACTCCTCGAAGCCGAACTCCATGTAGAATCATCCTCGGGATCTCTAGCTCCTGTACTCCAGTATCTGGTTGCGACAATCAGGTATAGAAAAGGGAAAAGAGGGAGAAAAGCAACCGTGAGTACTCATCCAAAGTACTCGCAAGCAAGGAGCTACACAACATATGCATGGGTATATGTGTAAAGGGCCATATCAGTGGACTGAACTGCAGAATGCCAGAATAAGAGGGGGATAGCTAATCCTGTCGAAGACTACGCTTCTGGCAGCCTCCATCTTGCAGCATGTAGAAGAGAGTAGATTGAAGTCCTCCAAGTAGCATCGCATAGCATAATCCTACCCGGCGATCCCCTCCTCGTCGCCCTGTTAGAGAGCGATCACCGGGTTATATCTGGCACTTGGAAGGGTGTGTTTTATTAAGTATCCGGTTCTAGTTGTCATAAGGTCAAGGTACAACTCCGGGTCGTCCTTTTACCGAGGGACACGGCTATTCGAAAAGATAAACTTCCCTGCAGGGGTGCACCACATAACCCAACACGCTCGATCCCATTTGGCCGGACACACTTTTCTGGGTCATGCCCGGCCTCGTAAGATCAACGCGTCGCAGCCCCACCTAAGCACAACAGAGCGGTCAGCACGCCGGTCTAATCCTAAGCGCGCAGGGGTCTGTGCCCATCGCCCAATGCACACCTGCACGTTGCGTACGTGGCAGGAAGCAGACCTAGCCTAGTGGCGTTCCAGTCCAATCCGGCGCGCGCCACTCAGTCGCTGACGTCAAGAAGGCTTCGGCTGATACCACGACGCCGGGATACCCATAACTACTCCCGCGTAGATGGTTAGTGCGTATAGACCAAATGGCCAGACTCAGATCAAATACCCAGATCTCGTTAAGCGTGTTAAGTATCTGCGAACGCCGACCAGGGCCGGGCCCACCTCTATCCTACGTGGTCTCAACCTGCCCTGTCGCTCCGCCACAAAGTAACAGTCGGGAGCCGTCAGGAACCCAGGCCCACCTCTACCGGGATGGAGCCACCTGTCCTTTCAGCCCCTCACCAGAGTCACTTGCGGGTACTCCGCGAGCCGACCCGACTTTAGTCACCACATGTGTCATGTATATTATGCATATAGAATATACCCGTGATCACGTCCCGAAGTGATCACGGCCCAGTAGTATAGCATGGCAGACGGACAAGAGTGTAGGGCCACTGATGGAACACTAGCATCCTATACTAAGCATGTAGGATTGCAGGTAAAGGTAACAACTGTAGTATCAATGACAGGCTATGCATCAGGATAGGATTAACGGAAAGCAGTAACATGCTACACTACTCTAATGCAAGCAGTATAGAGAAGAATAGGCGATATCTGGTGATCAAGGGGGGGGGGCTTGCCTGGTTGCTCAGACAAGAAGGAGGGGTCATCGGTGACGTAGTCGACCACAGGGGCATCAGCATCGTCACGGGGTCTACCGAAGAGAAGAGGGGGAGAAACAGTAAATACATAGCAAGCAAGTGCATAACAAGACAACAGGCAGAGCTAGACGTGTTCTAACGCGGTATGAGGTGATATCGGTGAAGGGGGGAAACATCCGGGAAAGTATTCCCGATGTTTCGTGTTTTCGGACAAACGGACCGGAGGGGGAAAGTTGCGAGTTCAATAGGTTAGGGAGGTGTGGTGGATGAACGGACCGCGAATCCGGATTCGTCTCGTCGTTCTGAGCAACTTTCCTGTAGAAAGTATTTTCATCTGAGCTACGGTTTAAAAGATATGATTTTCTAAAGATTTACTAATTTTCTGAATTTTAATTAATTATTTAATTCAACATTATCCAAAACAGTGTTGCGATGACATCAGCATGACATCATGCTGACGTCAGCAGTCATCTGACACGTGGGTCCCACATGTCATAGACTGATTAGGGTAATTAGGGCTAACTAATTAATTAACTATTAATTAAACTAATTAATTAAATTAGATTAATCTAAACAGGGTTAATTAACTTAATTAATTAACTAATTAATTAATTATTTTTATTTTTATTTTTATTTTCTTTATTTATTTATTCATTAATTTTTATTAATTAATTTATTGTTTTTATTTTCATTATTATTTTAAATTCTTTTAAATTTAATTTTTTTTTAATTTTTTTACTAAACGTTTTAGGGGAGGGGCCTGCCTGTCATTGGCCCCAGGGGGCCTAGAGGGTTCGGCGGGTTCGGGTGCTGGAGCGGGCAACGGGCACCTGGGCGCGCGCTCGTCGGCAGGGAGTACGGCGGGGCGAGGCCACGGGCGCGACGTGCTCGCGGGTGGGCGCGGGCTGGGGAAAGCGAGGGCGCGGCGAGGCGCGGGAGGCGGGCGAGCAGAGCAGCGGAAGTGGGTGCGGGCGAGCAGGGGGCGGACTCGCCCGAACGGCACAAGGCGATGGCGACGGTGCGGCCGGCAGCGGCAACCAGCACCGCGGCACGGCGGCCGGAGGCGAGCGCCGGAAGGGGGGAAGAGGCATCGCGGGGAGAGGGACGGGGGCCGAGGCGAGTGCGGAGTGGGGAGGGAGCCGCGACCGCACGTCAGCAGGGCCGCGCGGGCGTGGGCGCGTGTGGAGGCGCACCGGGCGAGGCGAGGATGCGGTGAGCGCAGTCAGCGCTCGTAGGAGGCGGTGGTCCGAGGCGTGCGCCGGCGCGGTGAGCACGTTCGGGGCCCGGTCGGCGAGTGTGAGCGGTGACGAAGGGGAAGAGGAGGGAAGGCGGAGGCCGATGGCCTCACCGGCGTTGCAGGGGCACAAGGCGGCGTGGCTTGGTGAGGCGAGTCGGGGAGGAAGACGAGGAAGGCGGCGACGAGGTGGAGGCGGTCCAGCGAGGTCCTCCGGCGGCGGAGTCGTTCCGGGCGACGAGGGCGGAGTCGGGGATGGGCGGCTGCGTCGGGATCGGGCGCGACCCCGATCTAGATCGGGACGAGGGGAAGAGAGACGTGGGGGGGAGGAGTGTGGGGTAGTGGGTGCGGGGGTTAGGGTTCGGTGGTGAGGGGGGCAGCCTAAGTAGGCCAAGGGAGTGGGTGGGCCGGCCCATTCGGGCGGCTGAGGCCAGCTGGGCCACTTGGCCCAGCGCGGGGGGGTGTCTTTTCCTTTTTTTTGGATTGTCTTCTGTTGTTTTTTTTTTGTTTGTGTTTTCTTTTATTTATTTTCCTTTATTGTTTTATTTTATTTCTTTAATAGTTATAGTTTTATAATAAGTTAAAGCCCACACCTAAATCGGAGTTGTAAAAAGTTTTTAGTGACTAAATAAACTAGTTTAATATTTGTTTATATTTAATAACACTTATATAATTGTTTTTTCTACTGTTTTATTCATCTCATAGTATTTAAACATTTTATAAAGGTGTGGTTTCTCCACCATAATTATCTGTGCAATATTTGGTTCACTCCGAACATTTTTGTTTCAATGTTTGAAAACTTTTGTTGTTTGCCATATTTTGTATTGAATTTTGAATCGGTTTTGAACTAACGAAGGATTAGAAACAGTAACGGAGGTGACGTGGCATCTTTAGCAGAGTTTTACTGTAGCTTGATTATCCAGGTGTCACAATTCTCCTCCACTACAAGAAATCTCGTCCCGAGATTTAAGAGGGGAGTAAGGGGGAAGGTTTGGTAACGAATCTAGCGAGTCTTCTCATCCTGGCTTGCTCTTCCCGAAGAGGCTGGTCCAATACATTGATGTCTTCATTCTGCTGTTTCAGGTCATCATGATAAAGTTGTCGTCCTTTCTTCGGGAACTCCATCATACTTACGACAGAGTAAGGGGGTATTCTGGAAGAACGGACTTCTGCAGGGTTTACTATCTGGTCAATATCATCGGGGAAGGTGGCGGAAAGTATCTCTCGAACTAAACCTTAAGAAAAGCCGAGAGCAAGTAAGAAAGTACCATGAGAAGTTTCAAACGGGTAGGCAATCGTTCGAAGCCTGAAACAAAGTGTGAAAGGGGTTCAAAGCAATCGGAATAAGTATTATGTCTGATGCCAGTTTAGATCAGTAGGACGGTGGTCCGTGAATTACATACGAGGCCACGCGCGATGAATAAATTTGGGAACAGGGGGTGCACAGGAGAGTCAGGTTTCGATCCTGTGGAACTGTGGGTTATGGGCCCACCATGTGGGTTAAAAGTAGGAAGGGCGGTGACATCTTGCACGATCATGATAGCAAGGCATGTCAGAGGGTAGCCTGTCAGTTATACGTCAGCAACATCGTCGGTACCAAGGGCGAGGGACGAAGAGAACCAATTTTCCTGCTCGTTGAAACAAGGCGGACCACTAGGCAAAGTTCTCGTCCATCGGTGGTTACCGAAATGTCACCAACAATAATAACAGGGTCTTACTGACAGAGTTGTACACCGAGGTGTTTACATAAGCTGGAGAATATTACTGGTTAGATCATATAGATCACCAGAAAGGTTAAACCAAACAATGGAAAGGAAAATATGATTATCAGATTAAACAGAAGAATGGAAAGGAAAATGTGTTTAAACACATATTTCAAGGTTATATCCTTCCCAAGGACAAGCTGATGATATTCATGACAGGATATAATGTAGAAAGCTCTTTAGGTAGGGGAGAGAAATTTCATGACATTACCCATACAACGGTGTTTGGATAATTGAGCAGGAAACAATTAGCATTGGGCTTCAAATGTTCCTGTTGAAAATCGGAGTACCATAGACATGCTTCGAGATAGCATTGACATGGTCAACAGGTGAAGATCAGACTCTGGAAACAAAAAGGATCCATCAGGAACAACTTATAGAATAAGTCTTACGATTTCATCCTGGAAGAATAGCTAACCTTGCTGAAGAGGAATCTATAACAATAGGGCCTCCGGCCAGGTGTGCTGGGTATCATCACCTTACCGGGCCATAAATAGGCCAATGTTATTACTCTTGGAAATATGTTCCAACCATCATATCTGACCGAGATTCAGATCTGATTGGTGTCAGGATAACTCAGACTCAGGATGCCTGAGAAGAAAGGTGCAAAACAAATTGACGAGACGACATTGTAAGATCCTCGGGAAATGAACTATGGAAGCGAGTACTGAACAAGGGTCCATCATTAAATCAAGGGGAGGTGAGGACGTGACTGATTGACTCAGCGACAATCCATTGAGATTTCCAAAAGATGGATTTCCATCACTATGTGAACAAGGAGATAACATTAGCTAGATCGAATGACTTAATGATGTATGCTCGAGGAAAACATACACAGTTAAACATTGGTTGAAATGTGCACCCGAAATATGGGCTAGGTAGCACAATCAATGTCCGAATGATGATTCATTAAGCCATAGGCGTAGAATGAAACTATAGACCAATAACTTCAAGGCAATAGGGTTGCTAGAAGTTTAGAATCTACACATCACAGACCATTTGTCGGTATTTCGTTTAGAAATTACACGGGGACCAAGAAAGAATGGTGATGGTGAGAAGTATCACTGTACCAAGAATTTCTTAAGAGGTGGAGTAATGTTCACGACATTCTTGACATCAAAAATGGTAATACTCCACGGTAGAACATAACATAAGTTGGATAGCTGGGGAAATCAAGATACATCACAAAATATGAACAAGTTCGTGTTGGGGGGGAGGTAAGGATGTTGTCGATGATAACATAATTCATCGAGGGGCAAGGATGGTATTTCTCATCCTAAATTTTGACACACAACTTGGAAGAAGTCAAATTTGTTGACAATGATCACGACAAATTTGTCGAGAGGTTTTCAAGAAGATGTAATTGATCGACGATGACATTAAGTCAAAGGAATGATGAAAGCGAAAGGTTATTGGAACCACGGGTAGCACACAAACTCGGGGTCAAGTTTGTTGTTCGAGGTGAAACGATATGACGAGGAAAATCGACGTAAGCTTAGCATCATCGTCGAGAGTGGTGCTCCGGGAATAAGGACCAGGTAGCACAGTTAAAATCATCAAGATAATGATATAGCCAAACAGGCTAGGAATGACGCGATCGGGTACAAACTCGTAAGTAAGGAACATTACTAAAAGTTGTTGAACCGTAGTGCGGACTCAATTCAATTATCGGGGTACTCGAGTGATTAACAACTCAGAGCCCGTGGAAAATTGGAATCAGTGAGAATGTAGCACTTGATGAAAAACTCATAAGAAGTTAATGCAGTTCCATGACAATCTCGAGATACCAGGGGGTAATACTCGACGACAGATCAAGGCAAAGGTTGGACTAGGGTATTGCCCGGTAGAAGACAAGTGCTCAAACTTGCACGAGAAACGGAATCGAGGAGAAACATGGTCGGAACAACGTCCACGGATACCAGATGAACTTATTACAAGGGGGTAATTATTATAAGAGAAGCTTCCATGATAGGATCTACATCGTGTCCATGGGCATGAACACAAAGGTTCAAGGTCGACTCCCACTTCTTCAATGCATAACCTTCCATTCGCCTCTCGTATTTTGATAATGACATTAGTTGTCGAAAGTTTTACCTGGTGCAATACCAGATAAGTATGTCCCGCGAAATCTTTCGGGTTCACACCGATTAAGGAAGGCATAGGTTCAACCCATCGGGGCATCGAAGAAAGATATACTACAAACTTCAGGAGTAAATAACACAAGCTCAGAAGTAGAGCATGGTCGACAAAGCAGAGGATACAATTTACCAAAGGCATTATGTATCCGAGGAAAAGCTCACCAGCTTATTTAATATGGAGGACATTGTCGGATAAAATCCGACAAAAGGGTCTGGTGGTCCCCAAGGGATCTGATGTGAGCATCAGTACTCAACCAGAGGAAGAAAGAATGCAAGGAGATCAGACTATAGAAACAACTGACTAACTCAAAAGCTCAAATGCAAAGGAATTATGAATTCCAAGACAAGGGATCAGAAGCAATGCTCTGACTAGGGATGGATAAGTTGAATAGCCTTAGGGGTACAATCGATGACGATTTGATTGGTTGAGATCCAGCTGATGTTAAAGATGTCTGAGCCGGAAGGATGAATTCTAGGATCTGATTGAGGATTGCGAGCATTCGCAACATATTGAATCAATGGACTCAAAAGGTAATGACAAAGGGTGCCAATAAGATTTCGAGACTTATGGGATTAATCATAATGCTAGTAAGTAAGAATTTCAAGAGCAATAGGCTCCTGAGGATTTTCGGAAGATCGAATGGTATTCTGAACACTTTTGTGATATACTTGAATTCAACTGGGGATGAGCGGATACTCGGTAAGTGCGAGAATTATCCGTAGGGGTATTCAGGTGTCAAAGAACAGCATAGCAGTAAGCTCATAGGATTCTTCGAACAACAGAGAGCATTACGGGGTATCTTGTAGTAACAAGATCAACTGGGAAGCATTGTATGAATTGCGAGTATACGTGGTTATCCATAGGAGTTCATCGATGAAAGGGAATTGTAAAAGCGATGAACACAAGTTCTCGGGTTATCAACGGAGAGTATCTTCAGGGTCTTCACGTGCAGTAGACGATCATCAGTAATAAGGGGCTCTCCGGGTGAAAGCGATAACGAGATCCTAATGTTAGATTTAGCAAAACTCACTTAACCCGAATAGAAGAGAGATCAGAGTCCCAGAGTATAGACGAGGAATAAAATATCCTAATACCACCCAATGGCGACGTGGGCCCGTAAGCCACACAGCCATGTTAGTAAAAGTTTTTCAATGACTAGACTCGACTTCGGCCAAGGAGTTGGAAAGGGGGATTCCTACAGGCAGTCGGCTCTGATACCAACTTGTGACGCCCCCGATTTGACCGTACACTAATCATGCACGCAAATGTGTACGATCAAGGTCAGGGACTCACGGGAAGATATCACAACACAACTCTAAAACATAAATAAGTCATACAAGCATCATAATACAAGCCAGGGGCCTCGAGGGCTCGAATACAAGTGCTCGATCACAGACGAGACAGCGGAAGCAACAATATCTGAGTACAGACATAAGTTAAACAAGTTTGCCTTAAGAAGGCCAGCACAAAAGTAGCAACGATCGAAAAGGCAAGGCCTCCTTCCTCGGACCTCCTAACTACTCCTCGAAGCCGAACTCCATGTAGAATCATCCTCGGGATCTCTAGCTCCTGTACTCCAGTATCTGGTTGCGACAATCAGGTATAGAAAAGGGAAAAGAGGGAGAAAAGCAACCGTGAGTACTCATCCAAAGTACTCGCAAGCAAGGAGCTACACTACATATGCATGGGTATATGTGTAAAGGGCCATATCAGTGGACTGAACTGCAGAATGCCAGAATAAGAGGGGGATAGCTAATCCTGTCGAAGACTACACTTCTGGCAGCCTCCATCTTGCAGCATGTAGAAGAGAGTAGATTGAAGTCCTCCAAGTAGCATCGCATAGCATAATCCTACCCGGCGATCCCCTCCTCGTCGCCCTGTTAGAGAGCGATCACCGGGTTATATCTGGCACTTGGAAGGGTGTGTTTTATTAAGTATCCGGTTCTAGTTGTCATAAGGTCAAGGTACAACTCCGGGTCGTCCTTTTACCGAGGGACACGGCTATTCGAATAGATAAACTTCCCTGCAGGGGTGCACCACATAACCCAACACGCTCGATCCCATTTGGCCGGACACACTTTTCTGGGTAATGCCCGGCCTCGTAAGATCAACGCGTCGCAGCCCCACCTAAGCACAACAGAGCGGTCGGCACGCCGGTCTAATCCTAAGCGCGCAGGGGTCTGGGCCCATCGCCCTATGCACACCTGCACGTTGCGTACGCGGCCAGAAGCAGACCTAGCCTAGTGGCGTTCCAGTCCAATCCGGCGCGCGCCACTCAGTCGCTGACGTCAAGAAGGCTTCGGCTGATACCACGACGCCGGGATACCCATAACTACTCCTGCGTAGATGGTTAGTGCGTATAGACCAAATGGCCAGACTCAGATCAAATACCCAGATCTTGTTAAGCGTGTTAAGTATCTGCGAACGCCGACCAGGGCCAGGCCCACCTCTCTCCTAGGTGGTCTCAGCCTGCCCTGTCGCTCCGCCACAAAGTAACAGTCGGGAGCCGTCAGGAACCCAGGCCCACCTCTACCGGGATGGAGCCACCTGTCCTTTCAGCCACCTCACCAGAATCACTTGCGGGTACTCCGCGAGCCGACCCGACTTTAGTCACCACATGTGTCATGTATATAATGCATATAGATATACCCGTGATCACCTCCCGAAGTGATCACGGCCCAGTAGTATAGCATGGCAGACGGACAAGAGTGTAGGGCCACTGATGGAACACTAGCATCCTATACTAAGCATGTAGGATTGCAGGTAAAGGTAACAACTGTAGCATCAATGACAGGCTATGCATCAGGATAGGATTAACAGAAAGCAGTAACATGCTACACTACTCTAATGCAAGCAGTATAGAGAAGAATAGGCGATATCTGGTGATCAAGGGGGGGGGGGCTTGCCTGGTTGCTCAGACAAGAAGGAGGGGTCATCGGTGACGTAGTCGACCACAGGGGCATCTGCATCGTCACGGGGTCTACCGAAGAGAAGAGGGGGGAGAAACAGTAAATACATAGCAAGCAAGTGCATAACAAGACAACACGCAGAGCTAGACGTGTTCTAACGCGGTATGAGGTGATACCGGTGAAGGGGGAAACATCCGGGAAAGTATTCCCGATGTTTCGCGTTTTCAGACAGACGGAACGGAGGGGGAAAGTTGCGAGTTCGATAGGTTAGGGAGGTGTGGTGGACGAACGGACTGCGTATCCGGATTCGTCTCGTCGTTCTGAGCAAATTTCCTGTAGAAAGTATTTTCATCTGAGCTACGGTTTAAAAGATATGATTTTCTAAAGATTTACTAATTTTCTGAATTTTAATTAATTATTTAATTCAACATTATCCAAAACAGTGTTGCGATGACATCAGCATGACATCATGCTGACGTCAGCAGTCATCTGACACGTGGGTCCCACATGTCATAGACTGATTAGGGTAATTAGGGCTAACTAATTAATTAACTATTAATTAAACTAATTAATTAAATTAGATTAATCTAAACAGGGTTAATTAACTTAATTAATTAATTATTTTTATTTTTATTTTTATTTTCTTTATTTATTTATTCATTAATTTTTATTAATTAATTTATTATTTTTATTTTCATTATTATTTTAAATTCTTTTAAATTTAAATTATTTATTTATTTATTTATTTTTTTACTAAACGTTTTAGGGGAGGGGCCTGCCTGTCATTGGCCCCAGGGGGCCTAGAGGGTTCGGCGGGTTCGGGTGCTGGAGCGGGCAACGGGCACCTGGGCGCGCGCTCGTCGGCAGGGAGTACGGCGGGGCGAGGCCACGGGCGCGACGTGCTCGCGCGTGGGCGCAGGCTGGGGAAAGCGAGGGCGCGGCGAGGTGCGGGAGGCGGGCGAGCAGAGCAGCGGCAGTGGGTGCGGGCGAGCAGGGGGCGGACTCGCCCGAACGGCACAAGGCGATGGCGACGGTGCGGCCGGCAGCGGCGACCAGCACCGCGGCACGGCGGCCGGAGGCGAGCGCCGGAAGGGGGGAAGAGGCATCGCGGGGAGAGGGACGGGGGCCGAGGCGAGCGCGGAGTGGGGAGGGAGCCGCGACCGCACGACAGCAGGGCCGCGCGGCCGTGGGCGCGTGTGGAGGCGCGCCGGGCGAGGCGAGGATGCGGTGAGCGCAGTCAGCGCTCGTAGGAGGCGGTGGTCCGAGGCGTGCGCCGGCGCGGTGAGCACGTTCGGGGCCCGGTCGGCGAGTGTGCGCGGCGACGGAGGGGAAGAGGAGGGAAGGCGGAGGCCGATGGCCTCACCGGCGTTGCAGGGGCACAAGGTGGCGAGGCTTGGTGAGGCGAGTCGGGGAGGAAGACGAGGAAGGCGGCGACGAGGTGGAGGCGGTCCAGCGAGGTCCTCCGGCGGCGGAGTCGTTCCGGGCGACGAGGGCGGAGTCGGGGATGGGCGGCTGCGTCGGGATCGGGCGCGACCCCGATCTTGATCGGGACGAGGGGAAGAGAGACGTGGGGGGAGGAGTGTGGGGCAGTGGGTGCGGGGGTTAGGGTTCGGTGGTGAGGGGGGCAGCCTAAGTAGGCCAAGGGAGTGGGTGGGCCGGCCCATTCGGGCGGCTGAGGCCAGCTGGGCTACTTGGCCCAGCGCGGGGGGGGGGTGTCTTTTCCTTCTTTTTTTTGATTGTCTTCTGTTGTTTTTGTTTGTTTGTGTTTTCTTTTATTTATTTTCCTTTACTGTTTTATTTTATTTCTTTAATAGTTATAGTTTTATAATAAGTTAAAGCCCACACCTAAATCGGAGTTGTAAAAAGTATTTAGTGACTAAATAAACTAGTTTAATATTTGTTTATATTTAATAACACTTATATAATTGTTTTTGCTACTGGTTTATTCATCTCATAGTATTTAAACATTTTATAAAGGTGTGGTTTCTCCACCATAATTATCTGTGCAATATTTGGTTCACTCCGAACATTTTTGTTTCAATGTTTGAAAACTTTTGTTGTTTGCCATATTTTGTATTGATTTTTGAATCGGTTTTGAACTAACGAAGGATTAGAAACAGTAACGGAGGTGACGTGGCATCTTTAGCAGAGTTTTACTGTAGCTTGATTATCCGGGTGTCACAGTGTGCAAACTGGACAATCTCTTTTGAAGTATCAGGGTTTCGAACGAAAACTAAACTGTTACACCGGCTTTTTTGCATTCAGCATGCACCATTCAAAGCCACGTCATCAAATTTCAACCCTTTCTGACAAAATTTGCTATTTTTAATGCATTTACTGATTTGTTTTGAGCTAAATGGCCGTGAAATTAAAAAGCTCTACATATGAACTCTGAAAAGGTTGAAACTTGGCATGGTATCGTCATTTCACCCGCATAGCATGTGCAAAAAAGTTGAAAGGGTCACGGCAAACACTGGATGCACTTCGTGTACCAACTGGACAATCTCTTTGGAAGTATCAGGGTTTCAGACGAAAACTCATCTGTTACCCCGGCAATCCAAAATTTTAATAACTTATTACAGCTCCGAACGTTTTTTCCATTCAGCATGCTCCATTCAAAACTGCGTCATCAACTTTCAACCCTTTCCGACATAATTTGCTATTTTTCATGCATTTACCGATTTGTTTTGAGCTAAATGGCCCTGCAATTGAAAAGCTCTACAAATGAACTCTGAAAAGGTTGAAACTTGACATGGTATCATCATTTCACCCACAAAGCATGTGCAAAAAAGTAGAGAGGGTCACCACAAATACTGGATGCACTTCGTGTGCAAACTGGACAATGTCTTTCGAAGTATCAGGGTTTCGATCAAAAACTCATCTGTTACACCGGCAATTCAAAATTTTAATAACTTATTACAACTCTGGACGTTTTTTGCATTCAGCATGCACCATTCAAAGCCACGTCATCAACTTTCAACCCTTCAGACATAATTTGCTATTTTTCATGCATTTACCGATTTGTTTTGAGCTAAACGGCCCTGCAATTGAAAAGCTCTACAAATGAACTCTGAAAAGGTTGAAACTTGGCATGGTATCATCATTTCACCCACATAGCATGTGCAAAAAAGTAGAGAGGGTCACGACAAAAACTGGATGCACTTCGTGTACAAACTAGACAATCTCTTTCGAAGTATCAGGGTTTCGCGAAAACTCATCTGTTACACTGGCAATTAAAAATTTTAATAACTTATTACAACTCTGGACGTTTTTTGCATTTAGCATGCACCATTCAAAGCCACGTCATCAACTTTCAACCCTTTCTGACATAATTTGCTATTTTTAATGCATTTACTGATTTGTTTTGAGCTAAATGGCCCTGAAATTGAAAAGCTCTACAAATGAACTCTGAAAGGTTGAAACTTGGCATGGTATCATCATTTCACCCGCATAGCATGTGCAAAAAAGTAGAGAGGGTCAACGCGAAAACTTGATGCACTTCGTGTGCAAACTGGACAATCTCTTTCGAAATATCAGGGTTTCAGACGAAAACACATCTGTTACACCGGCAATTCAAAATTTTAATAACTTATTACAACTCCGGATGTTTTTTGCATCCAGCATGCAACATTCAAAGCCACGTCATAAACTTTCAACCCTTTCTGACATAATTTGCTATTTTTAATGCATTTACTGATTTGTTTTGAGCTAAATGGCCCTGAAATTGAAAAGCTCTACAAATGAACTCTGAAAGGTTGAAACTTGGCATGGTATCATCATTTCACCCGCGTAGCATGTGCAAAAAAGTAGAGACGGTCACGGCAAAAACTTGATGCACTTCGTGTACAAATTGGACAATCTCTTTCGAAGTATCTGGTTTTTGGACGAAAACTCATCTGTTACACCGGCAATTCAAAATTTTAATAACTTATTGCAACTCCGGACGTTTTTTGCATCCAGCATGCACCATTCCAAGCCACGTCATTAACTTTCAACCCTTTGTGACATAATTTGCTATTTATAATGCATTTACTGATTTGTTTTGAGCTAAATGGCCCTGCAATTGAAAAGCTCTACAAATGAACTCTAAAAAGGTTGAAACTTGGCATGGTATCATCATTTCACCCGCATAGCATGTGCAAAAAGGTAGAGAGGGCCATGGCAAAAACTGCATGCACTTCGTGTACAAACTGGACAATCTCTTTCGAAGTATCAGGGTTTTAGACGAAAACTCATCAGTTACACCGGCAATTCAAAATTTTAATAACTTATTACAACTCCGGTCGTTTTCTGCATCCAGCATGCAACATTCAAAGCCATGTCATCAACTTTCAACCCTTTCTGACATAATTTGCTATTTTTCATGCATTTACTGATTTGTTTTGAGGTAAATGGCCCTGAAATTGAAAAGCTCTATAAATGAACTCTGAAAAGGTTGAAACTTGGCATGGTATCTTCATTTCACCCGCATAGCATGTGCAAAAAAGGAGAGAGGGTCACGGCAAAAACTGGTTGCACATCGTGTACAAACTGGACAATCTCTTTCAAAGTATCATGGTTTCGGACAGAAACTCATCTGTTACATCGGCAATTCAAAATTTTAATAACTTATTACAACTCTGGACTTTTTTTGCATTCAGCATGCACCATTCAAAGCCATGTCATCAACTTTCAACCCTTTGTGACATAATTTGCTGTTTTTAATGCATTTACTGATTTGTTTTGAGCCAAATGGCCATGCAATTGAAAAGCTCTACAAATGAACTCTGAAAAGGTTAAAACTTGGCATGGTATCATCATTTCACCCGCATGGCATGTGCAAAAAAGTAGAGAGGGTAACCACAAAAACTGGATGCACTTTGTGTGCAAACTGGACAATCTCTTTCGAAGTATCAGGGTTTCAGACGAAAACTCATCTGTTACACCGGCAATTCAAAATTTTAATAACTTATTACAACTCCGGATGTTTTTTGCATCCAGCATGCAACATTCAAAGCCACGTCATCAACTTTCAAACCTTTCTGACATAATTCGCTATTTTTAATGCATTTACTGATTTGTTTCGAGCTAAATGGCCCTGAAATTGAAAAGCCCTACAAATGAACTCTGAAAAGGTTGAAACTTGACAAGGTATCATCATTTCACCCGCATAGCATGTGCAAAAAAGTAGAGAGGGTCATGGCAAAAACTGGATGCACTTCGTGTACAAACTGGACAATCACTTTCGAAGTATCAGGGTTTCGGACGAAAACTCATCTGTTAGACCGGCAATTCAAAATTTTAATAACTTATTACAACTCCGGACGATTTTCCCATTCAGCATGCTCCATTCAAAACTGCGTCATCAACTTTCAACCCTTTCCGACATAATTTGCTATTTTTCATGCATTTACCGATTTGTTTTGAGCTAAATGGCCCTGAAATTGAAAAGCTCTATAAATGAACTCCGAAAAGGTTGAAACTTGGCATGGTATCATCATTTCACCCGCATAGCATGTGCAAAAAAATAGAGAGGGTCACGGCAAAAACTGGATGCACATCGTGTAGAAATTGGACAATCTCTTTCGAAGTATCAGGGTTTCGGACGAAAACTCATCTGTTACATCGGCAATTCAAAATTTTAATAACTTATTACAACTCTGGACTTTTTTTGCATTCAGCGTGCACCATTCAAAGCCACGTCATCAACTTTCAACCCTTTGTGACATAATTTTCTATTTTTAATGCATTTACTGGTTTGTTTTGAGCTAAATGGCCCTGCAATTGAAAAGCTCTACAAATGAACTCTGAAATGGTTGAAACTTGGCATGGTATCATCATTTCACCCGCATAGCATGTGCAAAAAAGTACAGAGGGTCACCGCAAAAACTGGATGCACTTTGTGTGCAAACTGGACAATCTCTTTCGAAGTATCAGGGTTTCAGACGAAAACTCATCTGTTACATCGGCAATTCAAAATTTTAATAACTTATTACAACCCCGGACGTTTTTTGCATCCAGGATGCTCCATTCAAAGCCATGTCATCAGCTTTCAACCCTTTCTGACATAATTTGCTATTTAGCATGCATTTACTGATTTGTTTTGAGGTAAATGGCCTTGAAATTGAAAAGCTCTATAAATGAACTCTGAAAAGGTTGAAACTTGGCATGGTATCATCATTTCACCCGCATAGCATGTGCAAAAAAGGAGAGAGGGTCACGGCAAAAACTGGATGCACATCGTGTACAAACTGGACAATCTCTTTCAAAGTATCAGGGTTTCGGACGGAAACTCATCTGTTACATCGGCAATTCATAATTTTAATAACTTATTGCAACTCTGGACTTTTTTTGCATTCAGCATGCACCATTCAAAGCCACGTCATCAACTTACAACCCTTTGTGACATAATTTGCTATTTTTAATGCATTTACTGATTTGTTTTGAGCTAAATGGCCATGTAATTGAAAAACTCTACAAATGAACTCTGAAAAGGTTAAAACTTGGCATGGTATCATCATTTCACCCGCATAGCATGTGCAAAAAAGTACAGAGGGTCACCGCAAAAACTGGATGCACTTCGTGTGCAAACTGGACAATCTCTTTCGAAGTATCAGGGTTTCAGACGAAAATTCATCTGTTACATCGGCAATTCAAAATTTTAATAACTTATTACAACTCCGGACGTTTTTTGCATCCAGCATGCTACATTCAAAGCCATGTCATCAGCTTTCAACCCTTTCTGACATAATTTGCTATTTAGCATGCATTTACTGATTTGTTTTGAGGTAAATGGCCCTGAAATTGAAAAGCTCTATAAATGAACTCTGAAAAGGTTGAAACTTGGCATGGTATCATCATTTCACCCGCATAGCATTTGCAAAAAAGGAGAGAGGGTCACGGCAAAAACTGGATGCACATCGTGTACAAACTGGACAATCTCTTTCAAAGTATCAGGGTTTCGGACGGAAACTCATCTGTTACATCGGCAATTCATAATTTTAATAACTTATTACAACTCTGGACTTTTTTTGCATTCAGCATGCACCATTCAAAGCCACGTCATCAACTTTCAACCCTTTGTGACATAATTTGCTGTTTTTAATGCATTTACTGATTTGTTTTGAGCCAAATGGCCATGCAATTGAAAAGCTCTACAAATGAACTCTGAAAAGGTTAAAACTTGGCATGGTATCATCATTTCACCCGCATAGCATGTGCAAAAAAGTAGAGAGGGTAACCGCAAAAATTGGATGGACTTTGTGTGCAAACTGGACAATCTCTTTCGAAGTATCAGAGTTTCATACGAAAACTCATCTGTTAAACCGGCAATTCAAAATTTTAATAACTTATTACAACTCCGGATGTTTTTTGCATCCAGCATGCAACATTCAAAGCCACGTCATCAACTTTCAAACCTTTCTGACATAATTCGCTATTTTTAATGCATTTACTGATTTGTTTCGAGCTAAATGGCCCTGAAATTAAAAAGCTCTACAAATGAACTCTGAAAAGGTTGAATCTTGACATGGTATCATCATTTCACCCGCATAGCATGTGCAAAAAAGTAGAGAGGGTCATGGCAAAAACTGGATGCACTTCGTGTACAAACTGGACAATCTCTTTCGAAGTATCAGGGTTTCGGACGAAAACTCATCTGTTAGACCGGCAATTCAAAATTTTAATAACTTATTACAACTCCGGACGATTTTCCCATTCAGCATCCTCCATTCAAAACTGCGTCATCAACTTTCAACCCTTTCCGACATAATTTGCTATTTTTCATGCATTTACTGATTTGTTTTGAGCTAAATGGCCCTGAAATTGAAAAGCTCTATAAATGAACTCTGAAATGGTTGAAACTTGGCATGGTATCATCATTTCACCCGCATAGCATGTGCAAAAAAGTAGAGAGGGTCACGGCAAAAACTGGATGCACATCGTGTACAAACTGGACAATCTCTTTCGAAGTATCAGGGTTTCGGACAAAAACTCATCTGTTACATCGGCAATTCAAAATTTTAATAACTTATTACAACTCTGGACTTTTTTTTGCATTCAGCGTGCTCCATTCAAAGCCACGTCATCAACTTTCAACCCTTTGTGACATAATTTTCTATTTTTTATGCATTTACTGGTTTGTTTTGAGCTAAATGGCCCTGCAATTGAAAAGCTCTACAAATGAACTCTAAAAAGGTTGAAACTTGGCATGGTATCATCATTTCACCCGCATAGCATGTGCAAAAAAGTACAGAGGGTCACCGCAAAAACTGGATGCACTTCGTGTGCAAACTGGACAATCTCTTTCGAAGTATCAGGGTTTCAGACGAAAACTCATCTGTTACATCGGCAATTC
This sequence comes from Aegilops tauschii subsp. strangulata, assembly GCF_002575655.3. Lineage (NCBI taxonomy): Eukaryota > Viridiplantae > Streptophyta > Magnoliopsida > Poales > Poaceae > Aegilops > Aegilops tauschii. The sequence goes on from NW_027332623.1 coordinate 160,400, forward strand.
AAAATTTTAATAACTTATTACAACTCCGGATGTTTTTTGCATCCAGCATGCTACATTCAAAGCCATGTCATCAGCTTTCAACCCTTTCTGACATAATTTGCTATTTAGCATGCATTTACTGATTTGTTTTGAGGTAAATGGCCCTGAAATTGAAAAGCTCTATAAATGAACTCTGAAAAGGTTGAAACTTGGCATGGTATCATCATTTCACCCGCATAGCATGTGCAAAAAAGGAGAGAGGGTCACGGCAAAAACTGGATGCACATCGTGTACAAACTAGACAATCTCTTTCAAAGTATCAGGGTTTCGGACGGAAACTCATCTGTTACATCGGCAATTCATAATTTTAGTAACTTATTACAACTCTGGACTTTTTTTGCATTCAGCATGCACCATTCAAAGCCACGTCATCAACTTACAACCCTTTGTGACATAATTTGCTATTTTTAATGCATTTACTGATTTGTTTTGAGCTAAATGGCCATGCAATTGAAAAGCTCTACAAATGAACTCTGAAAAGGTTAAAACTTGGCATGGTATCATCATTTCACCCGCATAGCATGTGCAAAAAAGTATAGAGGGTCACCGCAAAAACTGGATGCACTTCGTGTGCAAACTGGACAATCTCTTTCGAAGTATCAGGGTTTCAGACGAAAAGTCATCTGTTACATCGGCAATTCAAAATTTTAATAACTTATTACAACTCCGGACGTTTTTTGCATCCAGCATGCTACATTCAAAGCCATGTCATCAACTTTCAACCCTTTGTGACATAATTTGCTATTTAGCATGCATTTACTGATTTGTTTTGAGGTAAATGGCCCTGAAATTGAAAATCTCTATAAATGAACTCTGAAAAGGTTGAAACTTGGCATGGTATCATCATTTCACCCGCATAGCATGTGCAAAAAAGGAGAGAGGGTCACGGCAAAAACTGGATGCACATCGTGTACAAACTGGACAATCTCTTTCAAAGTATCAGGGTTTCGGACGGAAACTCATCTGTTACATCGGCAATTCATAATTTTAATAACTTATTACAACTCTGGACTTTTTTGCATTCAGCATGCACCATTCAAAGCCACGTCATCAACTTTCAACCCTTTGTGACATAATTTGCTATTTTTAATGCATTTACTGATTTGTTTTGAGCTAAATGGCCATGCATTTGAAAAGCTCTACAAATGAACTCTGAAAAGGTTAAAACTTGGCATGGTATCATCATTTCACCCGCATAGCATGTGCAAAAAAGTAGAGAGGGTAACCGCAAAAACTGGATGCACTTCGTGTGCAAACTGGACAATCTCTTTCGAAGTATCAGGGTTTCAGATGAAAACTCATCTGCTACACCGGTAATTCAAAATTTTAATAACTTATTACAACTCCGGATGTTTTTTGCATCCAGCATGCAACATTCAAAGCCACGTCATCAACTTTCAACCCTTTCTGACATAATTTGCTATTTTTAATGCATTTACTGATTTGTTTTGAGCTAAATGGCCATGAAATTGAAAAGCTCTACAAATGAACTCTCAAAAGGTTGAAACTTGATATGGTATCATCATTTCACCCGCATAGCATGTGCCAAAAAGTAGAGAGGTTCATGGCAAAAACTGGATGCACTTCGTGTACAAACTGGACAATCTCTTTCGAAGTATCAGGGTTTCAGACGAAAACTCATCTGTTAGACCGGCAATTCAAAATTTTAATAACTTATTACAACTCCGGACGTTTTTTCATTCAGCATGCACCATTCAAAGCCACGTCATGAACTTTCAACCGTTTCCGACATAATTTGTTGTTTTTCAAGCATTTAGTGATTTGTTTTCAGCTAAATGGCCCTGAAATTGAAAAGCTCTACAAATGAACTCTGAAAAGATTAAAACTTGGCATGGTATCATCATTTCACCCGCATAGCATGTGCAAAAAAGTAGAAAGGTTCACAGCAAAAATCAGATGCACTTTGGGTACAAACTGGACAATCTCTTTCAAAGTATCAGGGTTTCGGACGAAAACTCATCTGGTACACTCGCAATTCAAAATTTTAATAACTTATTACAACTCCGGATGTTTTTTTCATTTATCATGCACCATTCAGAGCCACGACATCAACTTTCAACCCTTTCTGACATAATTTGCTATTTTTCATGCATTTACTGATTCGCGTTGAGCTAAATGGCCCTGAAATTGAAAAGCTCCACAAATGAACTGTGAAAAGGTTGAAACTTGGCATGGTATCATCATTGCACCCGCATAGCATGTGCAAAAAAGTAGAGAGGGTCCCGGCAAAAACTGGATGCACTTCGTGTACAAACTGGACAATCTCTTTCGTAGTATCAGGGTTTCGGACAAAAACTCATCTGTAACACCGGCAATTCAAAATTTTAATAACTTATAAAAACTCTGGACGTTTTTTGCATTCAGCATGCACCATTCAAAGCCATGTCATCAACTTTCAACCCTTTTTGACATAATTTGCTATTCTTAATGCATTTACTGATTTTTTTTTGAGCTAAATGGCCCTGCAATTGAAAAGCTCTACAAATGAACTCTGAAAAGGATGAAACTTGGCATGGTATCATCATTTCACCCGCATAACACGTGCAAAAATGTAGAGAGGGTCACGGCAAAAACTGGATGCACTTCGTGTACCAACTGGACAATCTCTTTCGAAGTATCAGGGTTTCGGTCGAAAACTCATCTGTTACACCGACAATTCAAAATTTTAATAACTTATTACAACTACGGACATTTTTTGCATCCAACATGCAACATTCAAAGCCAGGTCATCAACTTTCAACCCTTTCTGACATAATTTGCTATTTTCAATGCATTTACTAATTTGTTTTGAGCTAAATGGCCGTGAAATTGAAAAGCTCTACAAATGAACTCTGAAAAGGTTGAAACTTGGTATGGTATCATCATTTCATCCGCATAGCATGTGCAAAAAAGTAGAGAGGGCCATTGGGAAAACTCCATGCACTTCGTGTACAAACTGGACAATCTGTTTCGAAGTATCAGGGTTTCAGACGAAAACTCATCAGTTACACCGGCAATTCAAAATTTTAATAACTTATTACAACTCCGGACGTTTTCTGCATCCAGCATGCAACATTCAAAGCCATGTCATCAACTTTCAACCCTTTCTATCATAATTTGCTATTTTTCGTGCATTTACTGATTTGTTTTGAGGTAAATGGCCCTGAAATTTAAAAGCTCTATAAATGAACTCTGAAAAGGTTGAAACTTGGCATGGTATCATCATTTCACCCGCATAGCATGTGCAAAAAAGGAGAGAGGGTCACGGCAAAAACTGGATGCACATCGTGTACAAACTGGACAATCTCTTTCAAAGTATCAGGGTTTCAGACGGAAACTCATCTGTTACATCGGCAATTCATAATTTTAATAACTTATTACAACTCTGGACTTTTTTTGCATTCAGCATGCACCATTCAAAGCCACGTCATCAACTTACAACCCTTTGTGACATAATTTGCTATTTTTAATGCATTTACTGATTTCTTTTGAGCTAAATGGCCATGCAATTGAAAAGCTCTACAAATGAACTCTGAAAAGGTTAAAACTTGGCATGGTATCATCATTTCACCCGCATAGCATGTGCAAAAAAGTACAGAGGGTCACCGCAAAAACTGGATGCACTTCGTGTGCAAACTGGACAATCTCTTTCGAAGTATCAGGGTTTCAGACGAAAATTCATCTGTTACATCGGCAATTCAAAATTTTAATAACTTATTACAACTCCGGACGTTTTTTGCATCCAGCATGCTACATTCAAAGCCATGTCATCAACTTTCAACCCTTTGTGACATAATTTGCTATTTAGCATGCATTTACTGATTTGTTTTGAGGTAAATGGCCCTGAAATTGAAAATCTCTATAAATGAACTCTGAAAAGGTTGAAACTTGGCATGGTATCATCATTTCACCCGCATAGCATGTGCTAAAAAGGAGAGAGGGTCACGGCAAAAACTGGATGCACATCGTGTACAAACTGGACAATCTCTTTCAAAGTATCAGGGTTTCGGACGGAAACTCATCTGTTACATCGGCAATTCATAATTTTAATAACTTATTACAACTCTGGACTTTTTTGCATTCAGCATGCACCATTCAAAGCCACGTCATCAACTTTCAACCCTTTGTGACATAATTTGCTATTTTTAATCCATTTACTGATTTGTTTTGAGCTAAATGGCCATGCATTTGAAAAGCTCTACAAATGAACTCTGAAAAGGTTAAAACTTGGCATGGTATCATCATTTCACCCGCATAGCATGTGCAAAAAAGTAGAGAGGGTAACCGCAAAAACTGGATGCACTTCGTGTGCAAACTGGACAATCTCTTTCGAAGTATCAGGGTTTCAGATGAAAACTCATCTGTTACACCGGCAATTCAAAATTTTAATAACTTATTACAACTCCGGATGTTTTTTGCATCCAGCATGCAACATTCAAAGCCACGTCATCAACTTTCAACCCTTTCTGACATAATTTGCTATTTTTAATGCATTTACTGATTTGTTTTGAGCTAAATGGCCATGAAATTGAAAAGCTCTACAAATGAACTCTCAAAAGGTTGAAACTTGATATGGTATCATCATTTCACCCGCATAGCATGTGCCAAAAAGTAGAGAGGTTCATGGCAAAAACTGGATGCACTTCGTGTACAAACTGGACAATCTCTTTCGAAGTATCAGGGTTTCAGACGAAAACTCATCTGTTAGACCGGCAATTCAAAATTTTAATAACTTATTACAACTCCGGACGTTTTTTTCATTCAGCATGCACCATTCAAAGCCACGTCATGAACTTTCAACCGTTTCCGACATAATTTGTTGTTTTTCAAGCATTTAGTGATTTGTTTTCAGCTAAATGGCCCTGAAATTGAAAAGCTCTACAAATGAACTCTGAAAAGATTAAAACTTGGCATGGTATCATCATTTCACCCGCATAGCATGTGCAAAAAAGTAGAAAGGTTCACAGCAAAAATCAGATGCACTTTGGGTACAAACTGGACAATCTCTTTCAAAGTATCAGGGTTTCGGACGAAAACTCATCTGGTACACTCGCAATTCAAAATTTTAATAACTTATTACAACTCCGGATGTTTTTTTCATTTATCATGCACCATTCAGAGCCACGACATCAACTTTCAACCCTTTCTGACATAATTTGCTATTTTTCATGCATTTACTGATTCGCGTTGAGCTAAATGGCCCTGAAATTGAAAAGCTCCACAAATGAACTGTGAAAAGGTTGAAACTTGGCATGGTATCATCATTGCACCCGCATAGCATGTGCAAAAAAGTAGAGAGGGTCCCGGCAAAAACTGGATGCACTTCGTGTACAAACTGGACAATCTCTTTCGTAGTATCAGGGTTTCGGACAAAAACTCATCTGTAACACCGGCAATTCAAAATTTTAATAACTTATAAAAACTCTGGACGTTTTTTGCATTCAGCATGCACCATTCAAAGCCATGTCATCAACTTTCAACCCTTTGTGACATAATTTGCTATTCTTAATGCATTTACTGATTTTTTTTTGAGCTAAATGGCCCTGCAATTGAAAAGCTCTACAAATGAACTCTGAAAAGGATGAAACTTGGCATGGTATCATCATTTCACCCGCATAACACGTGCAAAAATGTAGAGAGGGTCACGGCAAAAACTGGATGCACTTCGTGTACCAACTGGACAATCTCTTTCGAAGTATCAGGGTTTCGGTCGAAAACTCATCTGTTACACCGACAATTCAAAATTTTAATAACTTATTACAACTACGGACATTTTTTGCATCCAACATGCAACATTCAAAGCCAGGTCATCAACTTTCAACCCTTTCTGACATAATTTGCTATTTTCAATGCATTTACTAATTTGTTTTGAGCTAAATGGCCGTGAAATTGAAAAGCTCTACAAATGAACTCTGAAAAGGTTGAAACTTGGTATGGTATCATCATTTCATCCGCATAGCATGTGCAAAAAAGTAGAGAGGGCCATTGGGAAAACTCCATGCACTTCGTGTACAAAGTGGACAATCTGTTTCGAAGTATCAGGGTTTCAGACGAAAACTCATCAGTTACACCGGCAATTCAAAATTTTAATAACTTATTACAACTCCGGACGTTTTCTGCATCCAGCATGCAACATTCAAAGCCATGTCATCAACTTTCAACCCTTTCTATCATAATTTGCTATTTTTCGTGCATTTACTGATTTGTTTTGAGGTAAATGGCCCTGAAATTTAAAAGCTCTATAAATGAACTCTGAAAAGGTTGAAACTTGGCATGGTATCATCATTTCACCCGCATAGCATGTGCAAAAAAGGAGAGAGGGTCACGGCAAAAACTGGATGCACATCGTGTACAAACTGGACAATCTCTTTCAAAGTATCAGGGTTTCAGACGGAAACTCATCTGTTACATCGGCAATTCATAATTTTAATAACTTATTACAACTCTGGACTTTTTTTGCATTCAGCATGCACCATTCAAAGCCACGTCATCAACTTACAACCCTTTGTGACATAATTTGCTATTTTTAATGCATTTACTGATTTCTTTTGAGCTAAATGGCCATGCAATTGAAAAGCTCTACAAATGAACTCTGAAAAGGTTAAAACTTGGCATGGTATCATCATTTCACCCGCATAGCATGTGCAAAAAAGTACAGAGGGTCACCGCAAAAACTGGATGCACTTCGTGTGCAAACTGGACAATCTCTTTCGAAGTATCAGGGTTTCAGACGAAAATTCATCTGTTACATCGGCAATTCAAAATTTTAATAACTTATTACAACTCCGGACGTTTTTTGCATCCAGCATGCTACATTCAAAGCCATGTCATCAACTTTCAACCCTTTGTGACATAATTTGCTATTTAGCATGCATTTACTGATTTGTTTTGAGGTAAATGGCCCTGAAATTGAAAATCTCTATAAATGAACTCTGAAAAGGTTGAAACTTGGCATGGTATCATCATTTCACCCGCATAGCATGTGCTAAAAAGGAGAGAGGGTCACGGCAAAAACTGGATGCACATCGTGTACAAACTGGACAATCTCTTTCAAAGTATCAGGGTTTCGGACGGAAACTCATCTGTTACATCGGCAATTCATAATTTTAATAACTTATTACAACTCTGGACTTTTTTGCATTCAGCATGCACCATTCAAAGCCACGTCATCAACTTTCAACCCTTTGTGACATAATTTGCTATTTTTAATCCATTTACTGATTTGTTTTGAGCTAAATGGCCATGCATTTGAAAAGCTCTACAAATGAACTCTGAAAAGGTTAAAACTTGGCATGGTATCATCATTTCACCCGCATAGCATGTGCAAAAAAGTAGAGAGGGTAACCGCAAAAACTGGATGCACTTCGTGTGCAAACTGGACAATCTCTTTCGAAGTATCAGGGTTTCAGATGAAAACTCATCTGTTACACCGGCAATTCAAAATTTTAATAACTTATTACAACTCCGGATGTTTTTTGCATCCAGCATGCAACATTCAAAGCCACGTCATCAACTTTCAACCCTTTCTGACATAATTTGCTATTTTTAATGCATTTACTGATTTGTTTTGAGCTAAATGGCCATGAAATTGAAAAGCTCTACAAATGAACTCTCAAAAGGTTGAAACTTGATATGGTATCATCATTTCACCCGCATAGCATGTGCCAAAAAGTAGAGAGGTTCATGGCAAAAACTGGATGCACTTCGTGTACAAACTGGACAATCTCTTTCGAAGTATCAGGGTTTCAGACGAAAACTCATCTGTTAGACCGGCAATTCAAAATTTTAATAACTTATTACAACTCCGGACGTTTTTTTCATTCAGCATGCACCATTCAAAGCCACGTCATGAACTTTCAACCGTTTCCGACATAATTTGTTGTTTTTCAAGCATTTAGTGATTTGTTTTCAGCTAAATGGCCCTGAAATTGAAAAGCTCTACAAATGAACTCTGAAAAGATTAAAACTTGGCATGGTATCATCATTTCACCCGCATAGCATGTGCAAAAAAGTAGAAAGGTTCACAGCAAAAATCAGATGCACTTTGGGTACAAACTGGACAATCTCTTTCAAAGTATCAGGGTTTCGGACGAAAACTCATCTGGTACACTCGCAATTCAAAATTTTAATAACTTATTACAACTCCGGATGTTTTTTTCATTCATCATGCACCATTCAGAGCCACGACATCAACTTTCAACCCTTTCTGACATAATTTGCTATTTTTCATGCATTTACTGATTCGCGTTGAGCTAAATGGCCCTGAAATTGAAAAGCTCCACAAATGAACTGTGAAAAGGTTGAAACTTGGCATGGTATCATCATTGCACCCGCATAGCATGTGCAAAAAAGTAGAGAGGGTCCCGGCAAAAACTGGATGCACTTCGTGTACAAACTGGACAATCTCTTTCGTAGTATCAGGGTTTCGGACAAAAACTCATCTGTAACACCGGCAATTCAAAATTTTAATAACTTATAAAAACTCTGGACGTTTTTTTGCATTCAGCATGCACCATTCAAAGCCATGTCATCAACTTTCAACCCTTTGTGACATAATTTGCTATTCTTAATGCATTTACTGATTTTTTTTGAGCTAAATGGCCCTGCAATTGAAAAGCTCTACAAATGAACTCTAAAAATGTTGAAACTTGGCATGGTATCATCATTTCACCCGCATAACACGTGCAAAAATGTAGAGAGGGTCACGGCAAAAACTGGATGCACTTCGTGTACCAACTGGACAATCTCTTTCGAAGTATCAGGGTTTCGGTCGAAAACTCATCTGTTACACCGACAATTCGAAATTTTAATAACTTATTACAACTACGGACATTTTTTGCATCCAACATGCAACATTCAAAGCCAGGTCATCAACTTTCAACCCTTTCTGACATAATTTGCTATTTTCAATGCATTTACTAATTTGTTTTGAGCTAAATGGCCGTGAAATTGAAAAGCTCTACAAATGAACTCTGAAAAGGTTAAAACTTGGCATGGTATCATCATTTCACCCGCATAGCATGTGCAAAAAAGTACAGAGGGCCATTGGGAAAACTCCATGCACTTCGTGTACAAACTGGACAATCTGTTTCGAAGTATCAGGGTTTCAGACGAAAACTCATCAGTTACACCGGCAATTCAAAATTTTAATAACTTATTACAACTCCGGACGTTTTCTGCATCCAGCATGCAACATTCAAAGCCATGTCATCAACTTTCAACCCTTTATATCATAATTTGCTATTTTTCATGCATTTACTGATTTGTTTTGAGGTAAATGGCCCTGAAATTTAAAAGCTCTATAAATGAACTCTGAAAAGGTTGAAACTTGGCATGGTATCATCATTTCACCCGTATAAATGTGCAAAAAAGGAGAGAGGGTCACGGCAAAAACTGGATGCACATCGTGTACAAACTGGACAATCTCTTTGAAAGTATCAGGGTTTCGGACGGAAACTCATCTGTTACATCGGCAATTCATAATTTTAATAACTTATTACAACTCTGGACTTTTTTTGCATTCAGCATGCACCATTCAAAGCCACGTCATCAACTTACAACCCTTTGTGACATAATTTGCTATTTTTAATGCATTTACTGATTTCTTTTGAGCTAAATGGCCATGCAATTGAAAAGCTCTACAAATGAACTCTGAAAAGGTTAAAACTTGGCATGCTATCATCATTTCACCCGCATAGCATGTGCAAAAAAGTACAGAGGGTCACCGCAAAAACTGGATGCACTTTGTGTGCAAACTGGACAATCTCTTTCGAAGTATCAGGGTTTCAGACGAAAATTCATCTGTTACATCGGCAATTCAAAATTTTAATAAGTTATTACAACTCCGGACGTTTTTTGCATCCAGCATGCTACATTCAAAGCCATGTCATCAACTTTCAACCCTTTGTGACATAATTTGCTATTTAGCATGCATTTACTGATTTGTTTTGAGGTAAATGGCCCTGAAATTGAAAATCTCTATAAATGAACTCTGAAAAGGTTGAAACTTGGCATGGTATCATCATTTCACCCGCATAGCATGTGCAAAAAAGGAGAGAGGGTCACGGCAAAAACTGGATGCACATCGTGTACAAACTGGACAATCTCTTTCAAAGTATCAGGGTTTCGGACGGAAACTCATCTGTTACATCGGCAATTCATAATTTTAATAACTTATTACAACTCTGGACTTTTTTTGCATTCAGCATGCACCATTCAAAGCCACGTCATCAACTTTCAACCATTTGTGACATAATTTGCTATTTTTAATGCATTTACTGATTTGTTTTGAGCTAAATGGCCATGCATTTGAAAAGCTCTACAAATGAACTCTGAAAAGGTTAAAACTTGGCATGGTATCATCATTTCACCCGCATAGCATGTGCAAAAAAGTAGAGAGGGTAACCGCAAAAACTGGATGCACTTCGTGTGCAAACTGGACAATCTCTTTCGAAGTATCAGGGTTTCAGATGAAAACTCATCTGTTACACCGGCAATTCGAAATTTTAATTACTTATTACAACTCCGGATGTTTTTTGCATCCAGCATGCAACATTCAAAGCCACGTCATCAACTTTCAACCCTTTCTGACATAATTTGCTATTTTTAATGCATTTACTGATTTGTTTTGAGCTAAATGGCCATGAAATTGAAAAGCTCTACAAATGAACTCTCAAAAGGTTGAAACTTGATATGGTATCATCATTTCACCCGCATAGCATGTGCCAAAAAGTAGAGAGGGTAACCGCAAAAACTGGATGCACTTCGTGTGCAAACTGGACAATCTCTTTCGAAGTATCAGGGTTTCAGATGAAAACTCATCTGTTACACCGGCAATTCAAAATTTTAATAACTTAATACAACTCCGGATGTTTTTTGCATCCAGCATGCAACATTCAAAGCCACGTCATCAACTTTCAACCCTTTCTGACATAATTTCCTATTTTTAATGCATTTACTGATTTGTTTTGAGCTAAATGGCCATGAAATTGAAAAGCTCTACAAATGAACTCTGAAAAGGTTGAAACTTGATATGGTATCATAATTTCACCCGCATAGCATGTGCCAAAAAGTAGAGAGGTTCATGGCAAAAACTGGATGCACTTCGTGTACAAACTGGACAATCTCTTTCGAAGTATCAGGGTTTCAGACGAAAACTCATCTGTTAGACCGGCAATTCAAAATTTTAATAACTTATTACAACTCCGGACGTTTTTTTCATTCAGCATGCACCATTCAAAGCCACGTCATGAACTTTCAACCGTTTCCGACATAATTTGTTGTTTTTCAAGCATTTAGTGATTTGTTTTGAGCTAAATGGCCCTGAAATTGAAAAGCTCTACAAATGAACTCTGAAAAGATTAAGACTTGGCATGGTATCATCATTTCACCCGCATAGCATGTGCAAAAAAGTAGAAAGGTTCACAGCAAAAACCAGATGCACTTTGTGTACAAACTGGACAATCTCTTTCAAAGTATCAGGGTTTCGGACGAAAACTCATCTCTTACACTGGCAATTCAAAATTTTAATAACTTATTACAACTCCGAATGTTTTTTTCATTCATCATGCACCATTCAGAGCCACGACATCAACTTTCAACCCTTTCTGACATAATTTGCTATTTTTCATGCATTTACTGATCCGCGTTGAGCTAAATGGCCCTGAAATTGAAAAGCTCCACAAACTAACTGTGAAAAGGTTGAAACTTGGCATGGTATCATCATTGCACCCGCATAGCATGTGCAAAAAAGTAGAGAGGGTCCCGGCAAAAACTGGATGCACTTCGTGTACAAACTGGACAATCTCTTTCGTAGTATCAGGGTTTCGGACAAAAACTCATCTGTAACACCGGCAATTCAAAATTTTAATAACTTATAAAAACTCTGGACGTTTTTTCCATTCAGCATGCACCATTCAAAGCCATGTCATCAACTTTCAACCCTTTGTGACATAATTTGCTATTCTTAATGCATTTACTGATTTTTTTTTTGAGCTAAATGGCCCTGCAATTGAAAAGCTCTACAAATGAACTCTGAAAAGGTTGAAACTTGGCATGGTATCATCATTTCACCCGCATAACACGTGCAAAAATGTAGAGAGGGTCACGGCAAAAACTGGATGCACTTCATGTACCAACTGGACAATCTCTTTCGAAGTATCAGGGTTTCGGTCGAAAACTCATCTGTTACACCGACAATTCAAAATTTTAATAACTTATTACAACTACGGACATTTTTTGCATCCAACATGCAACATTCAAAGCCAGGTCATCAACTTTCAACCCTTTCTGACATAATTTGCTATTTTCAATGCATTTACTGATTTGTTTTGAGCTAAATGGCCGTGAAATTGAAAAGCTCTACAAATGAACTCTGAAAAGGTTGAAACTTGGTATGGTATCATCATTTCATCCGCATAGCATGTGCAAAAAAGTAGAGAGGGCCATTGGGAAAACTCCATGCAGTTCGTGTACAAACTGGACAATCTGTTTCGAAGTATCAGTGTTTCAGACGAAAACTCATCAGTTACACCGGCAATTCAAAATTTTAATAACTTATTACAACTCCGGACGTTGTCTGCATCCAGCATGCAACATTCAAAGCCATGTCATCAACTTTCAACCCTTTCTGTCATAATTTCCTATTTTTCATGCATTTACTGATTTGTTTTGAGGTAAATGGCCCTGAAATTTAAAAGCTCCACAAATGAACTGTGAAAAGGTTGAATCTTGGCATGGTATCATCATTGCACCCGCATAGCATGTGCAAAAAAG